>NC_083762.1:66163975-66421475 GCF_963514075.1 Conger conger | reverse complement strand
TTTGCTACAGAAGGATTGGCTCTCAATCTTAAATAGGTAATATCACAAAAGGCATTTGAATAAAATGAGATTCTTAGTGTATCAGAGGAGCTGTTCTTGAGATCTCATTTTCATGTATTAATATGTTTCATGTCTTCATTTCTCTGAGAAATGTTTTACAGTTCACACTAATATATTTGTAAGTGGTTTCTTGACGGCTGACATTCTGAATAAAATATGAGATATGAAATATTTCAATTTAAACTATAATGGATTTGCCTCAGTCGGAAATGACTGCTAAATTATGCCAGGTATCAATAGCTTGCATTCTTTTCGACCTCTGTCATGTTATCATATCAACACTTCTGAATCAACTATACCAATTTGATGTCGCATTCAACTCCCATAAACTCCCGTAAACGATAAGTAATCCGGGTCTGGAGATATTTCAAAGCGCTTTGTTTCTCGTTTTTGAACTGACCATATTATTATTGTAAGATTCTGGTAGCTTTGTTGTGGCATGGCCTTTTACTCTGTGTGACACTGAGGTAATTTCAAAGCCACCTGCAGGGTATGTTCCCTCTATCAAAGGGGCTGATCTGAATCCCACAGAGGGGGCAGTTACTTATGTGACCTTTGTTTGTTTCAGTTGTTTGTATTATAATCAGAATAACATTTATATTGAACTATTAAATTTACAGTATACATTTATATTTCTATAATATTGTATTCAGTCTTCATTAAATATTTTATTTCCGCCATTTGTGTTCCTCCTGGGACCTTAATTAGAGTACATGTGGGTGTACCGCTAGTTCAGAGAGGACTCTGCTTTTTAATGTGCTGATAATGCTACTGCCATGTTGGCTACTTTCATGAAATGTTTCTAATGAATGATACTCACTGTAGCCCAGTTCGTTATACCTTTGACTCGACTGAGACTTGCCAAACAGCCTCCCCCAAATATTTGGGTTGTACTTATGAGGTTACTTATGAAGCCTTTGCCATGGTTCCAGATCATACTAAATCTAAACGTTCATACTTAGGAGACAACCTGGAAAAATAGGTTTTCACTGGATGAGTAGTTGATGGGCGAGTAGGGAGTGCTCTTCTCTCTTTGGAATGCCCTAGCACAGTGATTAGGGTACTGTGCTGTAGAAGATGTTGAGATCAAACAAACGCAACACCACTCTAATTCTGATGATACGTCTCCAGTGTTTTCTCATACAGTAGATGAGCAAAAAGGAAAGTTATAATAAAGCAAGAAAAAGAATATTAAAAGGCTGACATGATTACAAGTCTGCTGAGCCAGGTTTTCACTTTGTTTTTAACTGAATTAAAATCTTGTTGGTCCTCACCAGAGCCTGCCCAGTTCTCCGGTGAGTTTTCTACGGCACAGCCTATCCGTACGACGGAGGCCGTCATGCGTGTTTTTGGAGAGTTTGGCCGATTCACACGCCAGCTGGTTCACTTTCAACTGGCTTCTTCACCATCGAGGGGCTGTTCTCCTGTACCGGCAGCCCATTCCACCTGGTCGGGTCACCAGCATTCCCCTGTTATTAAGCTGTGAGCTCCATTGCCGCTGGTAACAGATCTTATAAACGTTCAAATTGATGTCACTGCTGTAGCGAAAAAAACAAAAAAACTTAATGAGATTGTTTATGTCGTGTCGTCTGGTTTATGATAAGCTCTTTGCACTTTTGGCACTGTTAAAAATTATGTGAGAGTAAAAATGATCTTGAGTGGTGGCTGCTAGCTGGGCTGGCATACAGTGACACATCTGTAAGATGGCAAAGAATCCTGACTCTCCGTTAAAAACAGCCCAACCAAACTACATTTCTTGGCCTACTTGCTGTGTTTTTGATAAATATTTGAATTTATTTCTTTTTTTTGCAAAGAACGGAATACAAACTCATTGCTCATGTACTCAAAAAGGCTTTGAATAAATACCTCTGAGCATTTCTTTGTTTCTTCGTGCCCCTCCAATTATTCTGTGAAATGGCTAATAAAAACGAGTGAGTTTGGTGATGCTCTGATTTCACAGAATGGCTTGTCTTCTTGGCCTGCCACCGGGGAGTTGGGTTCTGCATAGAGGCTTGCTTCTGCTTGACCTCTTTGGGTCAAAAACACTGCAATTATTAAGGGTTGAGAAAGCCTGATTGGAGGGAGCGATATCGTGCTGGCAGGCTAGATTTAATCTTTACTCCTGGCATCCAGGGACTTGTGAACAGAACTTGGAGAGAGAGGAGAGGAGCAGAAACCATTCTGAGATGGAAAAGCCATCGCTGCTACTTAATTGGTTCCTGTCTTCTCAGTTTCCAGCTTAAGAGGAGAAAAAGAGGGAAAAGAGGTGTGTGTGTGTGTGTGTGTAAAGGGGGGGTGTTAGCAAGCCATTCCAGCGCACTGACACACATGAGTAAGCTGAGTGATCAAACTTTGATCTAATTAATGGTCCCTCCTGTGGAAAAAAAAGAATGAAAGATGGCATTGATCCAAGGAGGCCACCTCTTAAGGAATGGTGAATTCCATTTGAGGTAAGTCACCTCCTTCGCAGAAATGAAAATACCCAACACACTACAAGCCAGCTAAAAAAGGAAGATCCAATAGGTGCTGTAGTACCAGGAAAGATTATATGAGACTCCTTACCTGGACAACTTCACAGAGACTAGTCCAAAATAATATACGGTGGAGCACACTGGGCTCACAGAAGTGCACTCTGTTTATGTACACGGGAGACTGATGTTTCAACACCAAACGACATCTTCCTCAGAATCAAAAACAGCTCTCTTATTTCAGGACGGTCCCATGTGAAGTTTTCCGGGTAAGGAGTGTCATGTAGTACGTCCCTCCCTGTCAGGATTAACGGTCGCTGAAACTCACACTGTCAGTATTTGGCACATTTTGCTTAAAAATGAATGCAGGGCGTCTCAGGGTGCATGTTCCGGATGCATTTAGAAATGCAAAATTGCAAGGAGAGGAAGAGACGCCGAGTCTGGCAGTTACATTTCCAGTCGTGTAAAAGTGCCTAACCCTGAATGCAAATGAGGGAGATGAAAACGGTGTAAAAGTGTCAAGATACACGGGCGGGCGGGGAGGGGTGTGTTTTTTAATATGCATGCTTACTCCTACATTACGGCGAAACGTGTCACCGCTTCAGTGAAACGGAGCGTTTCTGTGCCAGACGTAACGAATCGGCGAAATTACACTATCTGTCCGGGCTGGAAGTCCCCCCAGAGAGAGGAGGAGCCGGCACATCTGTCAGGTTCAACCACAAATAACACGGAAACAGCATCGCTCCGGCACCCTAATAATGCCAGCGAGGCGGGCAGCACCGCAATCGATCAGGCCAGCGAGCGAGCGCGTATGTGTGGGTGGGCTTTTTGCTGATGAGGTATTTTCTGTTCGTTTTGCAGCGGCAGAACAGCCAGCCACCATTAACCCTGCCCCGCGTGCGTATGCACGTGCAGGCATGCATGTACACCCACATGCATACGCATATGCAAACACGCACATGCCTGGGTGAACACGTTCAGAAATACACACATGCACACACCCACACACACACACAAGCGCGCACACACAAACACATTAAACACATTTCTGAAAGTCCATGGAAGAGTAGAGCACAAATGAGGTGAGAGAAAGAGTGAGAGTGAGAGAGAAAGAGGTGGAGGAGAGAGAACGAGAGAGATGCAAGCAGGTGGTACAGGTGTACCTCAAGGACTTTAGGCCAGAGAGGACAGAGGGAGAGGGAGGGTGAGAGAGAGAGAGAGAGAGAGAGAGAGAGAGAGAATGGGAGAGATGGTGGTACAGGTATACCTCAGGGACTTCAGGCCAGACAGGACAGAGAGAGAGAGAGATAGAGAGAGAGAGCATGGGAAAGATGGTGGTACAGGTGTTCCTCAGGGACTTCAGGCCAGACAGGACAGAAAGAGAGAGAGAGAGAGAGAGAGAGAGAGAGAGAGAGAAGGAGAGATGGTGGTACAGGTGTTCCTCAGGGACTTCAGGCCAGACAGGACAGAGAGAGAGAGGGAGAGATGGTGGTACAGGTGTTCCTCAGGGACGTGAGGCCAGACAGGACAGAGAGAGAGAGGGAGAGATGGTGGTACAGGTGTTCCTCAGGGACGTGAGGCCAGCGGTGGCTGAAAGCTGTGGGCTGAGCAGCGATGAGCTTCTGGATGAGCCACAAGGTGAGGTGAAGGTGCTCCACACCTCTTTACAGGCTGGCCCACCGGGCTTTCAGCGCTGCGCTAGGCTGCAGGGTTCTGCCTAACACATTCATATTCTGTGAGTTTAAATATAGGCCTGGCAGAGACGAATGGAGAAGACTGCCAGACTGGAATCACATCTCATTAAATGTAAATTATGACGAGCGCATCATAACTGATGAGTATTGATTCATAGAGAATGCCCTTCGGGTCTAGGCAAGGGGACAACTTTTTAAGACCTTGTAGCATGGCTGCCGTGACACTGTTCAGGCATTTGAAGAGCAATAGTGTGTAAAATCAATTTAGATTTTGTTTGAAATGGTATAAACATTAAACCCTACTAAGACTTTACCCCTTTTAATATAAACATTGAAAACATTTGATATTTTTGTCATGACAACAACATAATAATAATAATAATAATAATAATAATAATAATAATAATAATAATAATAATAATAACTAATAAGGTTATAAAATAATAGTAACAGCAATAATAATAATTCATATCAATACGAATAAGAGTAAAAATATTATAATCAACAAACCAAAATTATGACTTGTATTATAAACCAGATAACAGTACACTGCATACATCATAAGTAATTAATGTTGAACTACAAAAACTTGCAAAGACAATTATGAACATCAAATACAGCAAGAATGTAATGTAATATTTTATGCTTCTATAAGAAAAGTGATTTCCCACCTTGCATGCTTTTGAATTTTTACATAAAGCAATCAGTCTCTATTTTACAAGGACGTTAATTCTCACATTTGTCTCAGATCAAACCCCGCTGTCTCAGAATTAATTAATGGGAATCACAAGAGGACACCTCAGGTACGATGGGAACAGGTTTGCAGTTTAGTTTGCTGCAGAATACTCACATAATCAAAAGTGAAGAGCACCTCTGAAAACTGTCAAGGGCTTCCACTCCCAGTTTAATTAAATACCTTGTACAGATAGCAAGTGGTGATACCCTTCTCTCTCCTACAGTCTGTCAGTGGAGCCCAAAGCCGTAGATATTTACACTCCCCAAATGAAGAAATCAGCATGTTCCCTGAGGCTAAGATACAGCCAGTGAGCGCACTTGTGTAGATGCTTTCATGAACATATTCCCAGATGACAGCTGGAGAGTTCAGTTTAGTTTTCTCAAACTCCTTTGGCAAGATGGACACTTGCAGGAGTGGCAGCTGTGTACCAACCACGTGCCTAACCGTCTTCACAATCTCTGTCAATCAAAGTTTGATGTTGGCTTCTTATGGAAAAACACAGTTCAACACAGTAGCACTCACTGTAGTTCATTCTAAATACCGTACTCACAAGAGAATGTTTTACAGTATATCCTTTCTCAAATATTCCTACTGCTGCTACTAGTATATCATCATCATCATCATATAATTGCCATACAGTCAGCAACCTGTGTATACATATTTTTATATCAAACAGATGTTACATGTTTCCTTTTTCCGCAAGCAGCCAGCAGTCCACTGCTATGACAATGAGCAGAAATGGCAATTAGAGAGACCCCATGCTTTCCTGTATCGCTATGGTAACTGTGGGGAGACTGCAGGTGTGAAAGCATGCCTGTGCACCTGGCATAGGGGTACGCTGGGGGCTTCTTGCTGATGAGCGTGAGCTGTGAGACATGCTTTCCGTGATCATCACCTATTATTATTGCTTTGCAGAAGGCCAAGCAATAATATCTGAGCCCAGACTCTCACCAAAGTAATATACAGTACTGGCTGTCTCGGGAGGACGCGCCCATTGCCTGCTGGGTAATCCCCCCCTCCGCTTCCTTCATAGCTACATGACTTCAGAGTCTGTATCTTCATTTACAAATGAAAGAACGAAGAAGAACAAGTAAGAAAAACAAAAGCAGGTTTAAGTACACGGACACTTTTAGGATGAAGACTTACAGTATCTTCCTTGTTGCTCTGGCCCGGCTTTGGCATTAAGGACGCTTGGTTGCGCATCCTGTCCACTGTACTGTAAGCGCCTCTAGCGCCTATCTGGGCTGATTGGCAGTTGGGACTCTCTTTCTGTTGTGCAGTCCCACGTCTCCTGGGATCTCCTCCCGCTTGCTAGCCTTCCCCTGGTGACGAGAGCCTGGGGCGACGCAAACAGATTACGTCCGAGATGGCACTTCACTTTGTTCATCCATGTTCTACTTTTCTTTCTTTCATGGGGTGGTGGAGGGGGGGGGGGCAGTAGAAAACATGTTTTAAAACGTAGTTATGTGGGTATCAATGTTTGATACTTGGAAGTAGTGATGATATGCACTAGATTCAGTGGTATTTCATGGCTGATATGTTGTTCCCCTTAGAAATTCCCCTTAGAGCTGCGTAATAATGCAGACATAGCTGCTAAACCAGAAATTGATTGAAAATGCTCTTTTTCTGAAGTTAATTTCCATTCTCTTATTGAAATTCAGTAATTGCTATGAACAGGTAATGTTGCCTTTTCTATTAATAACTAAAAAAAGACAATTGCTTTCATGGAGAAATGATTGTTTTCATGCCATTTTAACAAGGGTACAAACAACTCAATCAAACGCCTTTGTCTAATCAGTGCCGGTTAGACACCCGTCGGCACTGAGATCATGTTTTTCGGGAAATTGAATGGGTAAATTACACTTCAGCTATTATTCTTGCCCGTGGTGTGAGGACATTGATTCTGCACCCCTGATTGAGCCCAGTGACTGTGGGTGTCACTCATCAGGAGAAAGATGACTTGGAGCTTGAAATGGGCTTGGTGGCCTCCTTTCTGAATAATGTCACTCAAGTTAAATGGCTCAACTCTGGTTTGCGTTTGAGTGACACTTGGCTGTCAGGCCTCAGTAATTGCATACGAACACGCGTGTCGCGTTTGACCGAAATCCTCAATGGAAAGTCACAGCACTTTCACTTTCAAGTAGAAGCGCGTCTACAGCATGGCTCTGTGTTTGATACACTGAATTCAAAAGCAACTGGAGTCGCCTGACCATCTCACCTGTACGTGACAGTGGTCTTCTGGCCGCGCCCGATTCTGCTTCTGAACCACAGTGATTGTCCCGGACGTGTGAATCAGTTCAAATGTTCTGACTGTTATGGAGCCCAACTACTCCTGACGCAGTATTGAGTTCATTCAGACAGAGTAAATGGATGTCGACTAGCCTCGTTGTGACTTCATGTTTACTCAGTACTCCAATTCAGTCTACAGCAGCAACTTGCATTTTTTGTCTCCGTTGGTTATCTTGTAATCTAGTTAGTCACACTACGTTAAACAATAAGGCTGAACCAGCAAGATAGACCCAAAAATGTTTTCTCAAAAATGTTCTCAGTTGTCTGTCTGCTATTTACTTAAAATCTGATGAAATTCTTCTTAAATACCTTTCATGAAAGCCGTGGGGCACCCAGTCTTGTGCGTTAAAATGATTCAGAGATTCCCTGGACCAAACAAGGCAGGGGGAACCAAAGTTTCTTTGAGAATTGTTTATCTATTAGGATATAAAAAACTGACTCCCATTTGGATTTGCATTTGTGGTATTTTATCTATTTTAAACCAGTAGATATATATGTATTTTTAGTAGATGACTGATCTCTTTTTCCACGAACAAGCAGGTTGTGATACGAATAGCATGATTTCAGTTTTTATCAATGAAAATAAACCAATGTGTGGAATGACATTATATAGAACAGTGAGAGTCCTTTTAAAATCCATAAATAGTATAGCAAGTAATACGATATAATGGAAAAATATTTACATATAAGTGAATGCAAATTATTTGTGGCATACATAGACATCCTAATATAATATATATAATATAATAATACAGAATAGTTGCAATTTTGCATTTGTCTCACCCTTTGTGTCTTTAGACACCAATTTGTGTGTATTTTCAGTTTCTGTTCGATCTCAGTTTCCAAACATGAAAATAATTTCTCACATATTACAAATGTAAATAACTCCAAAGTGTGAAGAAACGCACTCAAACAGTGGCCATAAAAAACTCCACTGGGAATTCCAATGGGAAGAAATCTTGGGAGGAACCCAGATATCTTGTGTATCCCATCTTCCATTAGCTGGTTCAGAGTAATAGTTAAGACAGAAAGAATGGACAGGTAACAGACATGGAGTAATGAGGGATCTAATAGAGTTAGCAATGAAATGGGTTGGGCCGGAAACACTCAGAGTTAAATTAACACAAGAAAGGCTGGTATTTTTTACTTTCCCAGAACCAGCAAGCCAGACATCCAGTGGCATCAGGCTTGCTCAGCATTACAGCATTGATTTCTGCACCCACGGCAGCCCAATTTCATACAGATTATGAAAGAGAAAGTTGCAAAACTATTTTCTTGAAATAGCCTAAAGGACACAACTTAATCGATTTCCACATTTTTACTTCTAAATTATAGCAGTTTTGTTTTGTTATATCGGCCAAGGGAGTAATATGTCAAGGCATATTAGGCGACAGGCATGCGAGAATAGGGCTAAAATATGCTAAACATGAGAAAACCAAGTCAAAACAGACATGGCGTGGGCTTACCTACTGCCCAAATATTGCATTTTACATTCGGTTTTATGCATATTTCTTTATTTTGGGTTGTTCCCCGAATCACCTAAGGCTCAGGCGGTTAACTTGACCACATTGACACAAACCAACAATGACACCCCTGCCCCCCCTCCACACACACACACACACACACACACACACACACACACACACACACACACCTCCCCTCGCCCTTAGACTCGGCCTCAGTCTCCGTCCTGGCTCCTAATACATTTCTTTCATTTTCTCTGGTAAGTGTGGACTCATTTTCTCCTGACTGAAAGAAGGGGAGCATCATGCTGTTTGTTGTACAGATGCGTGATGGAGGGAAGACATCTGAAAAAGAACACTATTATGGACACCATTATGGATTGTTGTCTGTGCATTGTTATCCAGCCCCCCAGAGTTTGTGTATTTGGATGCCTGTGTTTCCCAGCTGGGTTTCACTGTTCCTGTCTCCATTAACATTTGGTATTCTGCCGATTAGAAACACAGAGAGCATTCTAAATCCTATATTTACAGGTAACAGTAATCTAGAAAGCTTCCATCTTCCTGTCATTCAACACTGTAATATTGTAATATATGTAACACATTCATACTGTACAGTATGTATCTTAATAAAAGTACATGTTTTTAAAAGTATGTAATCTCTACTGTGAATTGGTTTGTTACCCCCTCCGTCACCATGCATTGACTTGGTCTCCCCTCAAGCCTGAACAGGAAATCGGACTTGAAACACAAAATCATATCTGTTTAAGCTCGATAACGACCCAATCACGTACTCCAGGGGCAGGGGTGGGTGAAGAAAAGGGAGAAAAAGCCTCACACTTACAAACTGTCATTTCATGAGCAATCCTGTCGCTGTTTTCATTCACCCATCCGCCGCCATTCCGGGTCCAGTTTCCCAAGAGAGTGGGGGTTACAGATCCGCTCTTATTATCACACGCTTATTATCACGGCAACCGTTCCCCTTCCCCCGCCTGCCAACTGGTGTCTGCACCAGGGGGTAGAACCCGGTGGAGCCCACCCGGAGGCCGCAGACAGAGACGTCATCGGCCGGTAGGTGGGCCGGCCCCCACGCCCTCGCTGAGACGCGCCAACCTTTCGCGCGGAGCAGTCTGTGTGCGCACCACACAGTCAGCAGAGGGGAGGGGGTGGCGGATTCACAGCCATTAAAAAGGTGGACCCATCTCCACGGTGGAGGTGTTATCTCTAATCTGACTCTAGGAAAATGACATCACCCACTTTCACACCTGAACGACATCCCCGCCCCCTTCTGCCGGGTGTCAAAGACCGGAGGGTTGAATTCATGTCGTCTCTTTTGAGCTTATTACAAAGCATAAATCCGCCGATACAAGCTGATAGAGGAGAAATGAAATACACTAAACAAACTATGAACCGGATAAAATGCCTGCATTATGCAGTTTTTAAGTCAGTGGTGAATTGCTGTCGGGAGATTCTTTTTTAACATTCATTTTTGTATTAAGACTATATGTACCTGTCACCCAGTATAACTTGATTTCCAAATCGGAGGTGACTAAAGTTTAGATGTTTGCATAGAAGATTTGAAAATGAATGATGGTGTCATGGCTAGACGAGAAGGATTTAAATATTATCATAAGATATTCCTCAGCTAGACTTTAACAATATTTTATGTTCCCCTTGCAGTTTCAGAGTGTTAGGTAATACAAATAGTTTTGGCAACTTGATCATACCCCTAGAACACTACACCAGGTATTTTGGTGTTTAACAGATAGATGTAGAATTACCAATACTGTATGCCTTACAACCTACAGCTCATATTAATGGTGTTATTTTGGAGAATCTGGCAAAACTTCAGAGCTGATATTCATAGTCTCACTCAGACACATGTGCTGTTCTGGGGTCAGTGTTCCCCTGGCCACATTCTAACATTACCCATTGTGACCTAGAAGGCAAAACTGATCAGAGATGAGTATTCCTATGAATTATGCATTCTCATGTATAATTCATCTGTTATTTTATTCGTTTCGACTTTGGGCCACAAACATCAGGGAATAGGTGCACATTCCACAGTAAAGGTGCCTAGCAGGGTTGGAGTCAATCTAGTTCATTTCAGTCAGTTGGGAGAACTGCTTTCCTCTTTCTAGTTGAATTTACTTTTGGGATGGTAATGTTCCCTGCTGGCTGAAAAATACAGCTAGCAGTAGTAGTGGTAGTAGTAGTGGTAGTGGTAGTAGTGGTAGTAATAGCAGTCGTAGTGGTAGTGGTAGTGGTAGTAGTAGTAATAGTAGGCTAGGTTTTGGTTGACCAGCTCAGACCACCTCCATATTCAACATGGTTTGGCCAGCTCAAGCTATGTTTTGAAACAGCTGCTAGCTTGTAATTTCAAGATGGTCATAGTTGGATTTTACACCAGGGTTATTATCTCTAACTGTAAACAGTTTTCTGTGTAGCGGTGTTTACTATTGTCACCCTTACTGATTATAACAGATACGCCTGGCTATATCACCCTTTTTACCATTCCAGAGACTAATACTGATATATTCTACTTCTGTTCACCACTTTAAATAAGAGTGACTGTCATATGTAATATAATGCAGTGTATTGAAATGATAATGTCTCTGGGCTCATTGTTTTCATGAATACAAAGATTTATTTTTCTCATGCCATAATATTGTTTTTTTTCATAGTGTTTGTTTTTATAGATGAAATCAATAATTTCCATTAATTTTAGATGAAAATATATAAACAACATGTAACATGGCACTGTCTCTGTCATCTGTTATCGCAATAATCCAGTTCCAATTTTCACCAATGCCATAATAAATAATGGGCAATTTATTGTTTTTGAGTTATGGTCATATAAATCAATGCTTTTGTCATATGAGGACCATTGCTTCTAATGACATGATTGGTTATACTGTAAATCATTAGAAATATAGCTGAGTATTATCTTCTAGGGTCCCTATCTTTGACATATTTATATGGTCTTCATGTTCACATTTTGTGAAGCATATGCAGTGAGCTCCATAATGTTTGGGACTTTTTTTTTTTTTGTGGATTTAGCTCTATACTGGACAAGATTTGTAGATTAGATGTATGATCAAACTATTCACACATGGTTAAAGTGCACATTCTCAGCTTTTATTTAAAGGCATTTCTATACACTTTCATTTTAGTATGTATTGTAGAAATTACAGCACCTTTTATACATTCATACTTTTTAACTCCCCCATTTCAGGGCACCATAATGTCAAATGGCTTCATAGGTGTTAGTCAGGTACATTCTATTGCTTCCTTAGTGCAGATATAATCAAGCTTTCACTATCTAGTCTCGCTTGTAGCTACAGCAAGATCTGTTTTATTCACCGTAAAGGTTTTTTTGTTTCTCAATCTCCATCCTTCCTTCCCAGATGATGAGCTGGCGCATTATTATTTACCCAATAAGGCTAAACACAGCTGTTTTTCTTTTATATAAAGGCATCTAAGCATGTTTCTGTGAGAAAGAGACAGAGAGAGGTGGTGTGTGTGTGTGTGCGTGTGTGTGTGTGTGTGTGTGTGCTATGTCAATAAACCTTTGCCCATTTACTTCCCATGATGAATTGTGTGGGTGGCACTTCATTTGGAGGTAACGGTAGAATCCGGAAATTTCTCTGCTGCTGCTTCAGTAAACTCAACACTGACTGGCAGACTGCAGGACCCTGGGTTCAAGGTTCATTTATGAGGGGTTTGTTTTAAGGGTTCTTTCAGAGCGTCTGTCTCCTTCATCTTTTCTATGGTTTCAGACTACTTAAAACTGTTACCACTTGGATGTCACTGGGAGATAGGGCAGCCATGTTAGGGGGCAGGAACCTTTCATTACTGGGATATAAAAGAGGCTAACTGGTAGGGCTCATTTTAGGGGGCACCATGCCGTGACCTTTCCCTACTGCAGGCTGGCCTGGTAATTATAGAGCTGTCAGTGTCTCCTATCCTGCTTTCTCTGTGTATGCAATGGATGGGCCTCTGAGCTTTTAATGAGTCATTTATTATTATTTATTTTATTATCTTTAAAAAAGCCTGTTCTAAACCCTTTGTGGACTGGTGCATTTCTCAAACAGAATACCACAATATACACTCAGTGAATACTATTGCAAATATCTAAATAATAAATAATAACTAATTAAATACATAAAAGCATGCAGACATGGTCAAGACGTTCATCTGTTTTTCAGACCAAACATCAGAATGGGGAAGAAATGTGATCTGTGACTGTGGAATGGTTGTTGGTGCCAGACAGGGTGGTTTGAGTAGCTCAGAAACTGCTGATGTCCTGGGATTTTCACTCACAGCAGTTCTGCAGACAGAAACGCCTTGTTAATGAGAGATGTCAGAGAAGAATGGCCAGACTGGTCAAAGCTGACAGGAAGGTGACAGTAACACAAATAACCACACATTGCAACGTTGGCATGCAGATGAACATCTCTGAACACACAACGCATCAAACCTCTGAGTGGATAGGCTACAACATCAAAAAACCAATGAGTCTAAAAAAACAGGTCTAATGAATACCTAATAAACTGCTCACTGAGTGTATGTGCCACAATCAAAATAAATAAATGAGTAAATAAACAAATTAATTAATCTCACATTAATTTTGTGTCGTGCAATGGTCGAACCTTCATACATATAAATTATCAAAGTATTTATTGAATTTTTTTTTTTGTCCAGATCGTGAAAGGCTGACTGATCTGAGCAACAACAGACGATTCCAGTCCCTGTCCAATCAACGCTTCCCAGCTGTTCGCAGTTACAACAATCAGGAGCCCGTGCAATCCCAACTTCCCCCTGGACGCTGGTTTCCCCCCCGCCGTAAGCCCCTCTCCGCCAGAGATCTCCGCACACCAGTCCGTATACCTTTACTCCCGCTCCTAAATTGGCTGCTGATTGAAAGGAGACTGCAGGGAATCTGCACAGAGCGAGGCCCTCCAAGACCGGAGCCGCAGATTCCCGCTGTAAGCTATCCGATGAATAAACTGATAAGCTCCAAAGAGGCTTGATTAAGCCTTTATGGGTCTATTTACAAATCACCATTTATAGAACACTGTAATTTGTGGTTCCAGTAATGTCTTCAGGGGGAGCACGGAATACATTTTGTAATGATTGATTTCATTCGGTACTTCACCCATTAGTTCATACGTTTAATTCATAGTTTTTCATTTTTTACATATTGTGCTATTTAAAGCTTTCATACCTGTTTGGGTGGACACTTAATATGCAAACATAGCTTTGTTAACCTACTGAAGGTAATTGTGCAATGGTTTTAAGTGTATAAATTATACTGGATGTGTTGGCAGGAATGAGTCTTTATGGGTACTGCACTGTATGTGGATGCATGTGTGTATGTGTTTGTATGTGTGTGTGGGCATTCATAAAGTTGTTACATGGATGTTTAAAGAGGTTATAGACGGTTATGTAATGATGTAAAAACATGATAGGAGATGAAACTGTTCCAAAATGGAGTCTGTTATGGAGGCTGAAGGTTTGAACATTTTTTTGGAGAGACTGCCAGGATAAGCACTCCAGGCACATACTGTAACAACAATTTTTCGGTTGTAATCAGGTTTTCAGTCCACCTCATATACTGTACTGCACTTTCCTCATCTCTGTGTTGTATCAACCCCACATTGTCCCTGAGGCCTTTATTGTGTTCCTGCGATTTTTTACAAGTTATGATTTCTGAAACCGTTGCAGTTCATACCCAGATATTTCTGAGACCACTGCAGTGTTGACGATCTCTCAACTTACTGCAGTCATTACACCATTTTATACTCAGTTATCATTTCTGAAAGCATAGCAGTCGCTTCCGAAGCCATTGCCGTATTTTATTGCCAGTTATGATTTCCTGCCGTATACTTTTACACTGTAACTGAAGAGCCACACGATTTTTTAGCTGAAGGAAACTGAGATGGGAAGATGGGTCAATTCACCACGAGGCAGTTATTGTAGGCATAGCAAATGTGTCACGAATTCACACCAAAACCTATACGTCTACGGTACAATACACACACACACAGTTTGTGTCTGGTACTGTAGGAGTATGTTATTATTATTCACATTTCATTTGTAGAATTCAGATAACTGGGTACGCCGAACAAAAAGTCACAAACTGCCAACTGCATTTTCTTGCAGTGTAAGTGCTGAGAGGGATTAAAAGCAAATGGCCGCCCCCTGTGATGAGAGTGTTTGAAAAGGGAAAACCAGCGAAATGTACAGTGACAGCACTTTTCATTGGTGCACGTATCTGCATTTTTAAAGGAAAAGGTGACTGTGTCTCTAGGTTCAGCCTGTTCTGGACGTGGGGGGGGGGGGGGGGGGGGGTTGGGGATGCGCTCATAAATATTTTGTGGGCCAAATGAAGATTGATGGTAAAAAAAGCGCTGGGGGATGAGGGACCAGCATTACGGGCTGACAGCTTTAATTGTGATGCATGCAAACAGGAGACAGAGGGATTCATTTAGGCCGCATTATAGATTGCGCTTCTCTTTTTAACTGGCCCAGTGGCTCCGTGTGACTCAGAGCAGATTATCAGTCTGTATGTAGCTGAGAGACAATTAAAGCCTTCTGCATGACGCGGGCAGGAAACGAACCGAGGGATCAGGCTCTTTGTGGGGTGGCGGTGTAGTGCAGGGAGCTGGGCTTGTAACCAAAAGGTTTCAGGTTGGAGTCCCAGGTAAGACACTGCAGTTGCTCTCTTGAGCCAGGTACCAACCTGCAGTAAAATCCAGCTATGATCAGCTTGAAATGCTGTACCAGCTACCAGCTGTTTCAAACATAGCGTAAGCCGGTCAAACCATGTTGAGTATGGAGCAGGTCTAACTGGTCAACCAGCTACCAGCTGTCTCAAAAGCTCGCTTGAGCTGTTTTCTTCAGCAGGGTATAAATAGATATTGTGTAAAGGAATACAAAATATAATTTCAAAGTCCATTTTGATAAGAGTGTCGTCTAAATACCTGCAGCTACTGTGTGTAAGTAATAAAGCAGGGAATCATAGCTAGCACTAAAAGCAGCAATGGATTCAGAAGCATAATGTATGGAAAGTTTGTGTACTGCATTTTCATGTATAGCAATTTTATCCAAAGCGCTTTACAATTGATGCCTCTCATTCACACACCAATGGCAATAGGCACTCACCGGGTCATCGGGATCTATTGGGGGTTAGTTGCCCAGGGACACTTTGATACACCCAGGGGGGGTCGAACCAGCAACCATCCGACTGCTAGACGACCGCTCTGAGCTAATCTCGCCCCAGTTAGCATTCCACTTCGACCCACAGAGGGTGTGGATCACACTGTTGTTACTCAGGATGAGCTGCATTGCTTCTCTTTGTCACTACACTGTTCATTCACCCCACTGGATCATTTCAGCGGCCCAATTAGATGTGCAAAACAAGGAGTATGGACTCTTTGCCAATCAGTGAATGAAATGAAGCTCATACGTGCTGAAACACGGCAGAAGCAGCAGACACCGTGGCACTGAGATCTGCGTCAGCTCGAGCGTTACTTAAAACAGCTCCCCTGGGTCCTGTCTGGAACAGGGTGTGCTGATTAACGGTCCGGCAGAAGGTATCACGCCTCGCAGTGACCTTGTACAACCTCGCTTTATTTATTTTACGTGCCATTTAAGGTGAGTCCTGGTGGGATGGAAAGCTCTTTGTCAAGGGAGAGGTGGCTTACCCCTCAAGGCCACAGGAATCCAACCACTTCCTGTTGTCACAGCCTCTTTCCTGTTCTTTGTATTGTAAGATTGAGCTCTGGCCACACAGCCCTGTGTACTTGATGTGTTTTGCCCAAGCACTGTGCAGTAAGGACGTCACCTCTGCTTTTGGTTTTTTATGGTAACCACATGAATCAATTCTATTCATAGAAGATCAGGAGAAGAGACTCTAAAGGGGATTCTACTTGCCTTTCATTGCATGGGTTTCAAGGTCATTTCAGTTGGCTACATATTGTACATGCTGCATTATAAGTCCCCGCATGACGAGTTAAATGGGATGTTTGAGGTTGCGTATGTGGAATGACACCTATTTTCTGTGTCAAAGTGTGTACACTTTGATCGCTGCAAAATTTTAACCGGGAGTTCTAGCCATCGTAATTCTGTAGGGTATTCTTTTGGCCCATTTGGGTTTCATTGCCTCTCAGGTCCTTTTGTTTTACATTGTCCTTGCTGTTGGGTTTTATAGCGCACACAAATAAATACAAAAAATACAATATCAACAATGCACTACTGCCTTTCATTATATCTTCTATGAAAAAACATTTTTTTTTATACAACCTTACCTTGGCTACAGCTACGCATTTTTGTTACTTGCAAAGGAAGGTGAATGCAGGGAAAACACACATAGATTTTAGGTAAAATATGCAAAAATCCATAAGCAACCTAATATTAACATTAATTTCAATTTAATTGCGCAATTCCACTCATGGCTAGGTGTGGTTTTCCTGCCATTGAGTGATTTGGCCTAGAGTGAACAAAAGTACACATTTTCAGTCAAAGATACAGTTCAGTTATTCAGTAAAATAACTAATCTGTATCACCCCCACCCCCAACTAATTTGTAAAATATTTCATATTTACAATGTTGTGTGAACCAGGACCTGACACCATCCTGTCTGTTTTGACTTAATCAGCAACATTGTCAGCGTTTTCATTGATTGTGCTCAGGCTCTTTTGTAAAGTTGTGTTTCCATAATGAGCTGATTCTCATTAAGTAACCACTGGGCAGTGTGCTCTTTGTTTTGGATTCTGCCCAAAGAAGCACTGTTGAGGGGATTGGATTTCATTTTGGCTCCATAATGCATACTCAGCCTAGCAGCCTAGGTGGACACCAGCACTGTACCATTTCGCTGCATCTGCTTTTAAACCCAAAACCATCAGTTAACCCAGGCTTATTTGAGCTAAATCATCATTCTACATTTTTAAGATATCAGATATCTTTTCTTTGCATTGTATTTTTATTCACTCCTTTTCCTCCTTCACTGGAAATGCAATTTACACTCAGGGCAATTCATTACCATTCATTATCTGTTCAGGTAATTGGCTGTTATAGTGCCTGAAACAATTAGGCAATTAAGATGACGGTGGTAAAAATAAGTAATGAGTATACGATATCTTACTTATTTATTTATTTTTCTGGTGGTGAATTTCTTTCAGACTGAATGTACAACACATAATGTAACAGTAAAGAGGCAAATGAGGATAGGTTTTAAATTAAAAAAGCAATTGACTGACAGATTGAGCAAAGCCAGATTGCTTTGCAGTCCATTAGAATGAATAAACAATCATGTACTCTATACAACTGTCCTTTATCTACGACCTTAGGCCCTGCTCAGTGACTCACAGTTATTGACATACTGTAAATATATAAAATAGACTTATTTATAAAATCTGCACATGTGGAACATTTTGGTCATAATCATAAATCCAATGGAAGATGTAAATTTGAAAATAAAATCAACCTTTCTTCTGGTTTATATACACTTTTCATACAACCCTTCTGTCTAATTTTGCAGCATAATATTATGAATGGTGGCTAACAATCTTTTAACCTTTATAAGTTGTTTTATTTTTTGTTCTGGAAGTGAAAGTTGGGGAAGAAAAGATGTTCCACACACATGCATGAAGATTACAGTTGTTCATTTTGGCAGAAGGTATTTTGTAGACATGCCTCGAACTTGTCATTTGTCATTTTTAACATTATCAAAGACCAGCCCTACCAGTCTGTGCCATTTGAATCAGTATGCATGGGAAATTTATGGAGGGAGTTTTACAGAGAAATTATCTATAATTTTTTTTCTGATGAAATATCAAAATGTAGCTCTTTTTAATGAAAAAAAAAAAAAAAGTTCTGGGGCCCTCATAGTGAATGAGTAATCAGAAGAGTTCATGTACTCAAATACTTTCCCTTGTAAATGTTTGAAAAAATTTCACTCAGAGACCTTCCTCATCAGGGATATGCAATTGAAGTTATCATGTTCTTTTCCATTCTCTAAAAGCAAAGGGGAAAAAAACATTCACTGCCATGAACATGAATAACTGTCAGTCCCCTACACTCGGCTATGCGCTCCTTGACTTCTCTCGTGACCTCCTCTTTTGTATTATGACATTCGTGTCTCTTTCTGTAGTAAGTGGGGGTTTCGTAATGCACGCTCACGGATATGCACGGTAACGATGTTCGGTAAAGAGGCTCGGAAAGACAGGCTCACACAGGAAGTTATGTACCATACCGTTATGTACGGCGGTGAAATGGGTCCCCTGGTCTCCTGGCAGCATGTCACTGTTGTAAGGCGCTTCAATGGGGTAAGTGACGGGAGAATTACCAGTGTGCACGTGCCCATCGTACATACAGCTTCAGAGAATGTACTTCCATGTAGTTCAAATCAGAGGTGTGCACTGCTCTTTGTGTTCAGACACAAATCTTTCATAAATTCTGATAAATTCTGATCCTGTGTACAAAGCATGGATGGGTTAACCCCCTGAATCTCTCAGGGTGCCGAGGGCTGTGTTTAACAGTATGGATAGGCTAGGAGGGCAACAGATGTCACACATGGCATTGAGACGCTGAAGGGTTAAAATCTGTGTTCCCTTCAGGGCAAGGATAATAAGTAATTTGATAGGAATGTGACTTTTCTTTTGTTCTTATTTTGTTGTTACAGTGAAGATTTGAAATTAAAATCTTTAGTCTAAGTGCATTTAATCACTGTAACCTAGATCATAAATAAGCGTGTTCAACATTTATGCATTAATACCTCTTCTTGATGTACAGCATGCTGTTGAAAGTTCTCTCTCAAACAAAATGTAGAGTACGCATATATGTAAAAACATTTCTCATTTATTATTATTTTTTAAAATCTGTAGAAACTCATTTCCATTTAATAAAGACAGATAAGCTGTTTCCTTTTTCTCTGCAGCTGAACAGCGGCTCTCCATCTGACATTGATTAACCCCTCAGTATCTACCCCAGTCTTTGCCTTCACTCTAGAGCACTTCAGTACGCCTTATTGACAACATCAATTTCTCTGACATTTGGATTACAGTTTGGTGACACAAAGAGCCAGTGCTTTTTAATAAATCAATAAAACTTTAAAACAAATCGATCATACATAATGGCAGATGTCCTCCTGGTTCCTAGCCAGCAAATAGCACAAGAACAAATGAATCTGTGCAGCTTCCTGGATGTTCCATTAATTTTGTTTTTAAAGTCAATGTTATTGGCATGCAGTCTGTTCAACAGTAAATGCGACCAGTAAATGAGCATACAGCACAGTAAACATGAAACATTTTTATGTGACCTTCACGGCACTTTCTGGAACAATACACATGTAATTTTGGGGAATGCTCTCATAATAATGGCAACATGAAATTAACATTATCTTGCAAACAAACGAGAGCAGAACACCAGAAGAACATAGTGATACCAGAACTAATATCTATAAGTATAAGTGAAAATATGTATTTATATATTTGGATGACTTTTTACTACATTTTCCATATTTAAGGTTTGTATGTGGTATGACAGATCATTTTTAATATACCTTTATTTCAATACTATCCTTATGTTATTTTTAATATTTAAGTACTCCACCTGCAGCCTAATGAAGGAAAATATTGTTCATAATCAACTTTATAATCAACTTTGGTGGGCTCTCTGCATTTATATACAGTAACCAATCTATCACAGTGTGCATTACTGTCAGTAAGCTTTGCTTCTTCTCCGAGAAAGACTTCTACTATATTATACATATTTATACATTTTTACATATTTTAACCAAGGCGGCTATGCACAGTAAGTGCATTCCCATGTATGGCTGTGTGTTGCAGTGTCTCTGTAGAATGGACATCTTTAATTGACGGTAATTTCAGAACGGTTTTCTTCAGAAGATGCTGTAGACGTACTGGGAACATACATGTGACACCCCAGACGCAGTGAGCAGGAAACGACCGTCCCTGCCGAACGTTCCCCGGTGACAGGGGGCCTTGCTCCCCCCCCACCCCCCTATGCCGGGGAAACACGGAAGCTCTCGTATGGAATCAGCACCTCTGTGTATGCAGGTATACATTAAACATCAGTGCACCTTGCCTCATTGTTAATTTATCTGTGTTTATCTGCTGAGCGGCTGACCTGTATCTGGGGCAACCTTTTCGGTCTGTGTGCTATCCGATGGCACGCAGTGGAGGAATTTCCGAACGCCCTTCTTTTGACCCTCAGCTCCTTGAAATTCTGCCAACCATCGTAGTGTGCGAAACTGTCACGGCCCGGGGCTACGAGGCCCCGGGGCTACGGGGGCCCGAGTCCCTGGAGGAAAAGGCCATGTGCGGCACGCTCGGAATTATGGGATGCGAGAGGCGAAAAGCCGCGGCGATCACTGAACTTTCCTCGCCGTGCCAGCACTGCTCAGCAAAGACTCTCCTGTAACCATGGAGACCGGGAGGCGGCCTAGTGCACGCAGCTGTACTGTGGCGGTCCGTGGCGCGCTCTGATTAACCGCAGAGACCGCCTTCTGCCTCGCGGTAACCGCAGGTGGGAGTACCCCCGGGTAATGATCGGCGCCTGGCTGGGGAGGCGTGGCGGGTGCCATCGGGGGCAGTGCATCCCCCGCCATTCCCGCTTCTTTACCCAACCTGGTCTGGGAGGTATTAGCATGTAGAATGACTGCTGGCAGCCTGCTTTCCTGCCCTCAGGGTCTCTACTAGTCTCTCTACTGGTCTCTATTGTAGCCTATATCCCTTTGGGTTCCAGTGATAGATTCCTGATTGGATTACTCTAGCAGCCAAATTCTACTTTTTCCTTTTATGAGGGAAAGGCGTTTTTGGGGGAACATTTGGGGTGGAATTAGCCTCCTATCAGGCCTGTGTTAGTCCCAATCAGGGCAGGCCGACATCCCTAATTGGAACTGACATCTTGCTGCTGCTCTAACCCTGCTAATTGAGACTGACAAGGCAGTAAAATGAAGGGCCTAATTATGGGTGAGCATGTCTGATAAAGTCCTGCTGGAGGTATGAAAGGCACACGTTCTGGCAGCGCTCTGATCCCTCCTGACTGTCTGTGTGAGGAGCAGGAGATAGCAGAGCCTCCGCTAATCACTGCCATGCTGGCCACTGTGAAACTGCTCACCTTGTCAAGTCAAGTGATTATTGAGACCTTTGGAGGAGCTATAGCTGAGTCACTGTCTGTCTCACAGCCCAACTGAGTCTCTGTCTCACAGCCCAGCTGAGTCTCTGTCTGTCTCACAGCTCAGCCGAGTCACTGTCTGTCTCATAGCCAAGCTGAGTCTCTGTCTGTCCCACAGCCAGGCTGAGTCTCTGTCTGTCTCACAGCCCAGCCGAGTCACTGTCTCACAGCCCAGCTGAGTCTCTGTCTGTCTCACAGCTCAGCCGAGTCACTGTCTGTCTCATAGCCCAGCCGAGTCTCTGTCTGTCTCACAGCCAAGCTGAGTCTCTGTCTGTCCCACAGCCAGGCTGAGTCTCTGTCTGTCCCACAGCCAGGCTGAGTCTCTGTCTGTCTCACAGCCCAGCCGAATCACTGTCTCACAGCTCTGTCTGTTTTATAGCCCAGCCGAGTCACTGTCTAACAGCTTAGTTGAGTCACTGTTTGTCTCACAGTCGAGTCACTGTCTGTCCCACAGCCAAGCTGAGTCTCTGTCTGTCTCACAGCCCAGCCGAGTCACTGTCTAACAGCTTAGTTGAGTCACTGTCTGTCTCACAGTCGAGTCACTGTCTGTCCCACAGCCAGGCTGAGTCTCTGTCTGTCCCACAGCCAGGCTGAGTCTCTGTCTGTCTCACAGCCCAGCCGAATCACTGTCTCACAGCTCTGTCTGTTTTATAGCCCAGCCGAGTCACTGTCTAACAGCTTAGTTGAGTCACTGTTTGTCTCACAGTCGAGTCACTGTCTGTCCCACAGCCAAGCTGAGTCTCTGTCTGTCTCACAGCCCAGCCGAGTCACTGTCTGTCAAGAAAAGTTACTGTCTCAGAGTCCACCAGAGTCACTGAGTATTGGACCTTTGAGCAGTATTGTGGTCGTGGGCAGGGGAGGATTTCGCAAAGCAGTGAGGTCATAAGACAGTTTATTGCTTCCTGAGTTTTTGGCTTACACTTCTAAATAAAGAAGCCACAATTTCCGCTGTTAAAGCCTCTGCTGTCAGTCATGTTCAGATTTTAAAGGCTGAAACCTAGACCTTTTCCTACGCACACTGACTTCCCTCTACTCACCAAAACATATAAATTACTTTCCCTCTGTTAACAATGAAAAAGTATAAATCATCTCTCCTATGTTATCATTTGCCCTCCTGGTATAAATAACATGACAGAATATTTCAAGCAAAGCTGCATCACAGCTGCAACAGTTTGCTCTTGAATGTGAAATTTCTGTCTCCAGCAGCACAGAGTGTGTTCATAACAACTCATTAACTGGTGATCTGAGTATTGCTTTATCCAAATTGTGCATTATGGGTCAGCAGAAAATATAAACATGAGCCGTTTTTAAGTTACGGAACAGCATGTTCCAGTGAAAGAGATGAGATTGCACGTGCTCTAAACACAACAAGCTTTTCCAGGGTGCTTATTACAGCATCAAGGGCTTTCATGGGAACGATGAATGGAGAAAAAAAGCCTAATAATGTGATAATGTGCAGTCTGCCTATGGTACATACAGTATAATTTGTGTACACTGCTCTGCAGAAGGATGCATTCATACTTTTTCAGTGACTGCCGATGTGTGTACTGATGTCTTTTAGCGCAATCGTTTCCTAATGGAAGGCTGTATTCAGGGTCACTGCAGATACAATATTATACATACAGTATGTAGCATGTGGTAGCATGGTATTTATCAAAGCTGTTCAGATCATACGCCTTAACCAACGGAAAAAAGCTGAACGTGACCCCTCCAAAGTTGGTTTTGAAGCCAGTTTTCCTTTATTTGTCTCTCTCTCTCTCTCTCTCTCTCTATTTCTCTCTCTCATTCTCTATCTATCTATCTCTCTTTCTCTCTTTCTAACTGAAGTTAGACCTTAACTTAAAGAAATTTCACCAAAAAAGCAGCTGAATGTGAAGCTAACGGAGTTGCATTGTGTTGGGGTGTAATTTTACACGGAGCCTAACGTCCTGTTAATGTGTGCAGTTGTTACTGCATGAAAGGGGCTTCGAACAAAGGCAGGTCTACGCTCCCAGGGTCTCAGAGAACAGGCAGTTTAGAAAACAACATGGTATACTTAGCAACCATGGCAACCAGGAGAGTCAATACAGGAATATGGTTCCATGTAATTACCAGAAAATCAGATGGACCCCCCCCACCCCCCCCGTCCCCACCCGAGTCTGCACTAGGTATTACTGAAGTTCCCCTCATCCCCCCACATCAATAATAAGCCCAAGTCAATAACAGACTGAGAGTGGGGAAGAAGCATTCACTGAAAAACACATACATCTCAAAGCATTAATAATGAAAAGCCTTAATGCCTTGATGAGGAATCGTATCATTAAAGCACACATTTACATTAAATGCATGTCTATTCATCAGATGTATCATAAAGCCTTGGGGAAGTAATTGGCCTACGTTACGATGGATTAATTGCCTGTTCAACCGCAGCTTGGCGGTTAGGATGTTTACCTCCATGTGGGCAGCTGGGATCTCTTTCTCTGAATCTCTGCTCTGACAGTCTACCTGGATGGGCAAAAGGCAAAACAATGATCAAGGAGACTCAACTAAGTAATGAAGCCAGCTTTATACTTTATGTAGCGAACCGTCGCTACATTGTGTTTATATTTCATAAATTAAATTTCGAGTTTAGAGCGTTCATGAACATTCTGTGATTTCATTCGAGTGAGGGAGTATAAACCAGCCTTTAGTCATTTTATAATGGAGACCCTATGGAGATCTAATATAGATACTGTATCATACATACATTATCATATTATATATATATACATATTATTAGGCATTTATTAGACTTTTCTTCTGCTGCTCTTCTGCATACCACTGTTGTAATGTGTGGTTATCATTACTGTCACCTTCCTGTCAGCTTTGACCAGTCTGGCCATTTTCCACTGACCTCTCTCATTAACAAAGCATTTTTGCCTGCAGAGCTGCTGCTCACTGGATATTTTTTGTTATTTGATCCATTTTCTGCAAACTCTGTGTATGAAAAGCAAATAGCACAAGAGATAGTATGAGATAGTCAAACCATCCTGTCTGGCACCAACAATTATTCCACGTTCAAAGTCACTTAGAAATGTCACATTTCTTCCCCATTCTGACATTTGGTCTGAAAGAGAGCTTGATTGGCTGATTAAATATTTGCATTAACAAGCTGCTGTACAGGTCTACTAATAAAGTGCTCAGTGAGTGCATCAGTTTTTATATGGGGACATAATGTCCATATATTAGATTTCTGTATGGGGGGGGGGGGGGGCGATGGGCATTTCTGCATTTAATATTACCTAATGTAAGGATTCAGTGTGCAGATTCCCTGTTACCACCTGCCCTCTGGTGATCGCCCTCTCATGAAATCTGGGCCAAATGGTGATGTCCAACAGACCTCATGAGAGATGCCTTCCATAAGATGATGCTGGGCATGTGCGTGTCTAGAGAGATGTGTGATTTGTATGTGTCATGTGCTGTATGTGTCAACTCTCTGCATATGGGGAAGTATTATATTGGGCATATGCAAATCAGGCATGGAGTTGGATTTCACACCCACACTTTAAGCCATTATCTTAAATTGGGCTTGTCAATATTTTTCCCTCAAATTTCTATAACCACAGTGAACAGTATCTTGTTTAAATCTGAAATGTGTGTATAAGCATAATTGCGGTTACTGCGAATGATGGTGTTTTGTTTGTGGAAAGCTAATGAGCTGTGTTCACAGATCGGGCATTCTCAAGCACGTGTGCGGGGGAAGGGGGAACGGGAATCTATGGAAAGGCAGTGAAGCAATTTATCTAGCAAGGTTCAGGCAGGTGTGTTCCAGAGACCGAATGGTGATTGTGTGTGTTCGTGTGAAACACTACAGAGGCAGAAAGTGGCCGCATCTATCAGATATTAGTTAGCATGTCACATCTTATTGTGAAACAAGCCCTTGGTTGGCGGCTATGCGTAGTAAATGAGCAACAAAAAGCAGTAAAAAAGAAAAACATTATTGAACATACCTGTTACAACCTTCAGACCTGTGATTGTCTCAGACTGTTTTCCAGGGAACTGCAGAAGAGAAATGAGTCATGTAACAGAAACTGTTGCAGAAACACTCTATGACCCTGCCACCTTCTGGCCCCACCACTCTGTTTGATTTTTTTGCTACTGCTTCACAGAAATACACAGCAAATGGAAATGTGGGAAAAAAATTGCCCAGCACAAGGTTCTGGGGAGTGAGAGAAAAAACACTTTCCATTTAATCAAGCATCCGCCAGCCTTTTTCATCGCTGTTCCCAAACAGCAATTCGCTCTTGTTGCGGGAGAGAAATGAACGTGCTGCTGAATATCTTTCTGCCATATCCACCGCGCCTCGTGAAAAAAAAGAAGAAGACACATTTCACAATAGAGGGAAGCGGGATGGAATGGGTGTGCGAAGGATGAAAGCAGCGAGGCAGCAGCGCTAACAACCTGCAGGGCCTGTCTACGAGGCCCCCGCTCCGCGTCTCCGCGGAACTGAGGCGAGAGCTTTCGCTGAGCACTTGTTGCGTTCTGAATAACCAAACCGGGTTCAGTCAAAACAGACTAATCTCTGCTCTGACGAACGGTTCATCGGAGGTGTGCGTGTCCGCGTTGCTCCTGTACGGTTTCATTGCTCTGGAAGGCGTGCTGCCCAGGCGTGTTTCTGAGATCCTCCAGCACCCTGCTTACTGAGAACTATCTAGAACTTTCCGCCGCACTCTAACTCGCCCTCTGTGCCATCGCCTCCTTTTAAAGCTGTTTCAGATGATCTATTAACGTAAAATGGCCGTGACAGATTTATGGATCTGGCTACACATATAATAAATTGCGAATGCAGAGATGCGATTCAATAAATCTGGATTTACATTATTGCAAGGACTACTTAGAGATTCCAGTGAGGACCTGAATGCTTGCAGGCAAATATTAGACACTTGGTCTGTCTGGCCCCCCACTCACCACCCCCCCACCCTGCCAACTCCAAATGTTATCAGCACAGATTGCAATTAAATCAAAAGAATCCTGGGATTTCATCATTGTGTAATCATCACTAATGCAGATTGCCAGATGGATACTAATAAGCAAAATATGAATAGTCAGAGTCTCCACTGGTTTACAACAGGCCTGCTCAAGAAAGATTTTTTCATGTTTACACAAATACGGTCTTTGTGTTCTGGAAGCATTGCTAATGTCCTTATTTTTATTACTGCACAGTTAATGAATGTCACTCAGGCCTTGACTGTGTCAAGCTTAGTGTGTGTGTATGTGTCTCTGAGTGCGTGTGTGTGTGGTGATGCATTTCCCCATCACAGCTTGTAGCTGTTAGCTCAGCTTTGGGACAGAAGGTCATCGTGGCAGATGCCAAGGTGTGAAAGCCTCACGATTGCAACCTTGCGGCTCGCTACCGCACTCCTGCTGGAGCGTCCCGTGCACAGGGCCTGGGAGGCAGCTCAACGGCTATCTGGAAGGGAAGAGGAAAGACCCCAGTGTAGACATACCACCCCTCCCGGAAGGTCCCGGAATTCAGCACCTGCTCCCTGATAGCAGAATTCTCCCGCAAATCAGCAATGTGCACCAATGTGCACCAAAGTGTGCATTATCCTCTTGCGAATTGATGGACAATCACGGATTAAGAAAGTAGAAAGTAAACAGTGCACGTGAGGTCACTAACATGCAGAGTAAATACCCCCTGGTTGTGTATTGCACAGCAGTGACTCCTCCTCCTCCTCCACCCAACAACCCCCCCCCCCCCTTGTTGAAATACCGAGCACCACAACCCTGCTCCCCCTGCTCGCTTAGTCGGTTGGTCTCCCAAAAAAATTCCTGCGAGGTTGGGATGTCTTCCAGGGCATTGTGGGAGAAAAGGTCAGTTATTCTTCTTTAAAGATGGTATGTCCTGCGTGTCTGAAGTTTCTCTCCTACAAAGTACTGTTTCTCTGATGATAAAGATTAATTCCTGTTATTGTACACAGAGTGATGATGTCCTCTTGATAATTTGTAAGATGAGAGCAGGCCACATTTCATAACTTTCTCTGGGAAGCTCAAATACAGCATGAGTTACGGCGGCGGACCATCGTAAACATGACACAATGCATTGCACCAAAACAATCGCAGGGCAATACATCCCAACAGATGGCAATGCACTGCAACAAAGCTCACCTCACTGCAAAACATTTCACCGTGATACATCGCATCGCGGCAAATGACACTGCATCAAATTGCCACGCAAATCCTTTATCGTAATGCTTCTGTTTCCTTTTTTCTGCTAACGCCATACCTTTTCCCAGCTTGGAAGGCAGGAGGAATGAATGCCAGAAAGCCGGCTGCATAACACCAGCATAGCCTGCCAGCGTGTCTGTATGAATCCGACCTGCCAACCAGCCAGATGCAAAAATAAGACCGTGTTCCGCTTTCGGCTTTCCGTTTAAGAGCCAAACGCTGCCCCTGTCTCTCCTTCAAAATTAGCTCTGGCATGGTGCTAGAGTTCATGGTGGAGTTCTGCACTGGCAGAGAACACAACCCCACTAGTGGAAATAAAAACAGGTACTGTTGAAGACCTGCCTGTAGCTTAATGGTGGGCAGCCTGTAGTATAGTGGTTAAGGTACATGACTGGAACCCGCAATGTTGGTGGGGTAGCCACAATACGATCTGCACAGCTGCTGTGCCCTTGAGCAAGGCCATTAACCCAACATTGCTCCAGGGGGGATTGTCCCCTGCTTAGAAAACTCTAGTTAGCTGTAAGTCGCTTTGGATAAAGGCATCAACTAAATTGAATAATAACATGTAACCTGCAAGTGACCGGTCTTCAAAAGATCAATGTTCCCTCCTGAGAAAGAGAAACCGCAGGTGTCAGTATCAACGCTGAAAAGGAGGGAGACGCTCTCTGACGGAGTCGCTCTCTGTATGTTGGTCACATGTTCGTGAGGGAGGGACACACACGACGCAGGGTCTCTGCCGGACGCTGAGGGACCTCTCTCCTTCACGGCTCGTCACATCAGTCAATTAGCGAGGCTGAAATGAGATTTTATTTCTCCATGATTCATTCAGAGTGGCCACCGAGGCCGCTGATTTACTCTTCAGAGTTTCAAAGAGTTTCACTGCCCTTACTGCCCTCCACAACCTTTCGCTCGCTGATAACTGTATCTATCGCTGTGTGCTACACACTCAGCTATTCTGTGTTTGTTTGGGGAGAGAAATCAAGGTGAAAAGGCCAGCAATCAAGACAGGTTATAAGTAGCCTCTTCTATTTCTGACAAAATGAATGTGGGCTTGCATGTCTGAGATTGAATAAATGACTAACGGGCCATTCATACCGAAATAAGAATATTTTTCAGTATGAATGAGTGTCTAGATGACTTAATGAAATAATTGATTGATGGCATGAGTGGGTAAATGAATCACATGCCTTTATACTGGTGCCATTCATACTTATACTTTAGAACAGGTGGAAAGGTATGACTCACCTCAAACACCACATTTGCATGCTCATCATATCCGGGAAGCATGGAAGCCATTTTGAAATCATGTCAGCTGAGGAAGAACCACTTCTGTAACACTCATTTCCATAGTGTTTCCAAGAAGTAAACAGACATTTGACAAAGCTATTATAAAACTATTATCTGTGAACTGTGTTCTATAACAGCCAAGTTATTACCAACTAGCTAATGAGACTGTAGTTTGGGTAAGATAGTTATAAGATAGCTATCTGACTAATCAGCAATGTTGTTGCCAAGCTTTGTATTAAAGTATACGATTTTGCTTTAGATGGTGATACAGTGCATCCGGAAAGTATTCACAGCGCTTCACTTTTCCTACATTTTGTTATGTTACAGCCTTATTCCAAAATGGAATAAATTCATTTTTTTCCTCAAAATTCTACACACAACACCCCAGAATGACAACATGAAAGAAGTTTTTTTGAGAGGTTTTCATCCAGGATGTCTCTGCATTCATCTTTCCCTCGATCCTGACTAGTCTCCCAGTTCCTGCCGCTGAAAAACATCCCCACAGCATGATGCTGCCACCACCATGCTTCACTGTAGGGATGGTATTGGCCAGGTGATGAGCGGTGCCTGGTTTCCTCCAAACATGACACCTGGCATTCACGCCAAAGAGTTCAATCTTTGTCTCATCAGACTGGAGAATTTTGTTCAGTCCTTCAGGTGCCTTTTGGCAAACTCCAGGCGGGCTGCCATGTGCCTTTTACTAAGGAGTGGCTTCCGTCTGGCCACTCTACCATACAGGCCTGATTGGTGGATTGCTGCAGAGATGGTTGTCCTTCTGGAAGGTTCTCCTCTCTCCACAGAAGAACACTGGAGCTCTGACAGAGTGACCATCGGGTTCTTGGTCACCTCCCTGACTAAGGCCCTTCTCCCCTGATTGCTCAGTTTAGACGGGCGGCCAGCTCTAGGAAGAGTCCTGGTGGTTCCGAACTTCTTCCATTTAGGGATGATGGAGGCCACTGTGCTCATTGGGACCTTCAAAGCAGCAGAATTTTTTCTGTACCCTTCCCCAGACTTGTCTGCAGACAATTCCTTTGACTTCATGCTTGGTTTGTGCTCTGACATGCACTGTCAACTGTGGGACCTTATATAGACAGGTGTGTGCCTTTCCAAATCATGTCCAATCAACTGAATTTACCACAGGTGGACTCCAATTAAGCTGTAGAAACATCTCAAGGTTGATCAGTGGAAACAGGATGCACCTGAGCTCAATTTTGAGCTTCATGGCAAAGGCTGTGAATACTTATATACATAGTTTTTTATTTTTAATAAATTGCAAAAATCTCAAAAAAGCTTTTTTCATGTTGTCATTATGGGGTATTGTGTGTAGAATTTGGAGGAAAAAAATGAATTTAATCAATTTTGGAATAAGGCTGTAACAACAAAATGTGGAAAAAGTGAAGCGCTGTGAATACTTTCCGGATGCACTGTATATCGGGCTATAAATATAGGTTGCCTACACTTGACTCCTCTAACATCTAGCTATTTCACTTGCCAAAAGGATAAACATGTTTAAGACAGCAGAGTTAGATTGCCAATTGATTATTAGCAAGAAAGCTGCTCAGCTATTATCAGTAAATATCTGATTTTCCTGTAGAAGTTAATTTGAAACACATGCACTGCAATCTAGTTCTTGCAAATAATGAAAAGGATTGAGCGAGCACATTTCCTTATATGGGTGGAGAGAATGGACACTAAAGCTGCTCCCGACCAGACCCTCCCAGACCTGAAAGTATGGCAGACAGAAGGCTCGGTCAGGTGAAAATATGCTCAATAAAGATATTGTTTTGTGATTATATTGTCTATCTGAGCAGAAGAGACAGAGGGTATTCCGAATCCCATCTGTGTTTCGCTCAGATCCAGGACATGCTCTCTGCCAGGCCCTGAGAAGCCATTAACCGTCAAACCCTGTAACTTAAAGAAAAAACGTAGAGGTCACATATCCGAACATGAAAAGTTAGAATTTTCCCTAATCTGCCCATTTATAACCAGGATCCCATCTGTCTGCTGTGTGTAATAGCCGGATCTGTACTGGGCCTGCCAACATTCATTAAGCAAATAAAGTATTGAGGGAGAAGAAGCCAAAAAACAGTACCTTTGACTAATCCTAAATCTGTTCACTTCCTACATGCGGTGTTAAATAATTTTGGCAGGTTTTGGACACTTTTTTGATGTTTAGTTTTAATCAACATTTTTGTTTTGATCTTCTTAAAGTTATTTACTTGCAATCTCAATGATCAATGGGTAGACGTCAAAGATGAATAGATTTTCTGTGCAGCGTTTTTTTTTACCCACGTTTTGATCTAAAACTCTGCTTTCCTCTTTACATACGGTCTGTAATGGCCCACAAATTAGGTGTAAAGTCATATGCAGCAACTACCCCATGACCTGGCATCACTTGGCATTGGAATTATATTAAAATAAAACCTACAAAAAATATATATATATTATTAACCCTTATATATAATATAATATAATATATATATATATATATTATTAACCCTTTTTCAAAACACAGTATCCAGCAGAAATGGCATCGAGTTAATAAACAGAATAGTCTGTTAGTATGAAAAACTTTTACTCTCGGTTCTACTATGTTATGACAATAATTGAGAAGTATATCTGGCTATGCTATCTTGTTACACAGTTATGTTGATATTGGTTGAGTGGTTGAATTCCTCTACATCTAGTAGGTATTCAATAGAAACAATGGTGAATAAAAAAAAACTATGCCGTTCTTGTGTAGACAGAAGTTGTATGATATGGTTTACGACACATAATGATCATAAAGTCATCATAAAATGTGTTTTTTGAATGGCATAATTTAGAATATGAAAACCCATTCCATCTCCCTCCGGACCTATTGTAAAGTGTAAAAAAACAACAGTGTTTCCCTGTGCAAACCCCCATCCTTATCCATGGAGAAGTAAATACGAAATAATGAAAGAAAGAAAACTACTCTCTTTGTACTCTGCCTCTCTGGGAAATTGTTTGGAATAATTTCCCTTCCCTTATATTTTATGAATCCATTTTTTATAAAACAGTATCATGGGGGAAAATAAACTGGAAAACAACTACTTCTGACCTCTCAAACTCATGCTGTTCACTGTAAAATGTGCATAATTCTGCTTGTTTGTTGTAACTGGAATCAAGTGGTTTTTAATTACCTTGGATTGTGCCCAGATCCACATCAATCAGAGATAAACCTCTCTGCTCCACGGGGAAAAAAACATTCCTCCTCAGTTTTCAATTAATGTTAAAACTGCACGTTTAGGATCACTAAGAGCGAGCTAGTTCAGAAACTGTGAAAATATCTTTGACGAGTTACCAATATGCAGGAAGGAGCAAGATATTATATTTGACATTTGCATTGAAATTAATGAAGGGAAGTGTGGGCATATCTTCATCTTTGAGTGTGCTCAGTTGGAGGAAGAAATGTGAGATTGCTCATTGGACTGACATATCCGAAGTTGGAAAAGGCTGATCTCACAGGATCTGTTATTAAATATGAGATCATGGATAAAAGGCTCTGCTGATCTTGGCTTTTTAATTAAAAAAATGATTGCCTTTGACTATCACCTTAATTAAATAAAAAGAGATTTATATCTTGCGCAATTAGTGCAATTCTCAGTGTCTTTGGTGATAGTAGATTGAAGTGCTTTGATCAGATAACATGATTGATCATGAAGACAACCTGTGACACAGGTTAGCCATATAGTGACATGTGATCATCCTGAATTCACATAGATACAGAAGTGAATTTAAAGCAATATACTGTCGATATAGCATAGTATTGGCACCCCTAACAATTATTGTAAATACAATCAAGCAAATTGAAATTAGGAATACAGTTTAATTTAATTTAGTAAACCTCACAATTACAAAATAGCAAGGTATGGTAAGGTAAGGTAAGGCAACAAAAAAAAGGGACTTTGTTTGATTCAGTTGTTGAAATAGTTAATAAAGCACACTGCTTTGCACATATTGGAAAATAAAACATATCCCAATAACTGTTTACAGCATTTTTTGTGAGTATTTATCAAGGGTGCCAATAATTCTGGCTCCCACTGTATATAGTATATAAGAGATAGTGATGGTGGGAGTATAAGGGAGCTATCAGTATCTAGTCTTCATTCTATTAATTGCCTTTCGAGTTTATTATTGGCATTTGTCAACATGAGGACCAGGATTGTGCCAATGAAAGTCATTATAAGGCTGAGAAATAAGAAAGGAAAACAGTCAGAGACATAAGACAAACAATAGGCTTACCAAAATAAACTGTTTGAAACATCATTAAGAAGAAAGAGAGCACTGGTGGGCTCAGCAATTGTAAATGAACTGGTAGACTAAGGAAGACCTCTACAGTTGATGACAGAATAATTCTTTCCATAGGAGGCAGGCATGGATGTGTCAGACTACTGTCCACACAAGACTTCACAAACAGAACTACAGAGACTGCACTGCAAGATGCAAACCAGTAATTAGCTGCAAAAACCAGAATGGGCAGATTGTAGTTTAAGTACCTAAAAGAGCCTGCAGAGTTCTGGAAAAATGTTATTGTGCACAGATCAGTCCACAATTTGTATCAGAGTGATGCCAAGATCGGTGTGTTGCAGGCCAAAAGGAACTGCCCGAGATCCATGAAACGTGGTGGTGGGGGTGTTATATTATATATATATTTTGGCCATGTATGGCCCCAGACATACAGAGGTGCTCAGAGGCTCCAAATAGTGTATTTAGCCAAACCTATTGTTTGGCCCATGTCTTTGACTGTTATTTGTTTCTTATTCAGTCTCATAATGGGTTCCTTGACTTTCATTGGCACAACTCTGGTCCTCAGCTTGACAACCGCCAATAAGACTCCAAATGCAACCAAAAGCCTAGAATAAGGAAGTGATTGAACACATCTGACTAATCACAAACACGTGTGAAGCCATTTTTCCAAATGTCATGGTGCCCAGAAATGGGGGACTATATATACAATAGTTCTGTAGTTTCTACATGGTGAACCATGTGAATTTTTGGAAAAAATGTGTACATAGCCAAATAATTAAAATGATGTGTTCCAAGACTTATGGGGTTTACTGTATATGTATACACAGTACAGTATATACTGTATAATGTTCCTTCAAGGGGATGACCATAATAATGTATCAGAGTTCATATGATCAGTAATGCAGGGAAGGTGCGCTGCCAGGCAACTCCTCCTTAGCTCAGCTCTGGCCCTGGAGGGCCACAGTGCCTGCAGGGCTACTCAACCGCAGTCTAATGCTAAGCCTTGTGTACGGCAGTGTCTGCAGGTCCATACACGCCTAGCTTTGAAAGCCTGCCGTGCCCACTGGTTTTCATTTCAGCCAAGAACTTAATCATCCAGTTGAGCTAATCAGTGTTTGAATGAACTGATTGAGCCTTTTTCTGGATTCTCCCTAGGAGCCTGGGGTTTAAAGAGACAGAGAATCAGAATCAGAGCTGAACCTCCCCGCCACAGTCCGAGCACAGGCACACAAACCCCGCAATAGCATTATGGCCTCGCCAACGCCGCTCTTTCCTTCTGCAAGCCATTCATGCAAGCCCTTCACCACACTGCTCCGCACAGCTGTTTACTGCCAGAGATGGTGCGCTCCTGAGTACGCGCCCTGTACTTTTTCCAATAAACTGTTTTGAAACTGCAGATTAAAATGTGGAAGTCTGCAGATTGTCAGCAGTTCACCATCTGCCTTTTTATTTTTGTATTTTTAAACAAAAGAATTAACAGAAGAGAGAGGTACCAGGAACTGGTGGTATTTTTCAGAACTTGGCCATGACTGGTGTTGCTGTTCTGTGTGCATTTAATAGCAGATAATGGGGTAAACCATCCCACCACTGCAGGTTAACAACCTCCAGGGCCAAATGACAAAACAATGTCCCCCTCCTCTGCCCCCCCCCACTTCCCCAGTGCCATTCTGCTAACTCTTAATCTTGAACCTTCTGTTTATTCCACGTTATCTGAGAATGGATAAGGTGTAGAGGTGACATTGTCCAATGCCCCCTGCCCAAATATCTGCCTCCCACCAGTCAGGTCAGCACACACACTGTGGAAGTACTTTCTTAACCCCTCCTCTCCTAACCTTGTACGACCAGACCATTAATTCTGGCTAGTGGTTTGATTTGCAGTCACGATGCTTCTGTGTGATACACGTAAGGTTAACTGTGGCAAGTCACCTTTTAAAGCTGGCCTGTTATACCGCTCCTGGAAGGATTTTTTTTTTTTACATAAGAAATGCTTCTATAAGTTTGTACTGTACATCAGTCTTTCTTATTAGAATCAAATAATTAATAAATTAACCCTTGTGTAGTCTTCAAATTATGTTTACTCCCCTTGTCCATTTTTTTGGCCTTCACTAAATCCCTAAAATAAAGCAGCTTAATTGAATTTTAAACCCCAAATCTATTTTGCATGAAGAAACAACCAAGTTGAAAAAAAATAATTTAGGGGGTTTTCTCTGCAGTTAAACATAGCGGTGGGTCATTTTTGACCCTTAAGACAACACAAGAGTCTCACCCAGATCTTGAACAGAGCACTTTTTGGGGGTAAAATAATTGCAAGAGCTAAGTGGGTATACATACCGATATAGAGTAGATAGTGCAAACACAAGCATCACACCACTGCCTGAAAGGTCCCAGAATCTCCCAGAAGGTCCTGGAGTCTCCGAAAATGTATTATCTGCTCCCGAATACTCGCAAATGCATAGAAGTCATCAAACAAACCGGCAAACAGACAGAAGTGAAGTTTAGAAATTTGCATTATCCTCTCACAAATGGATAAACAGTCCTGAATTAAGGAACCAAAAGGTGTGGGGGAGTCCCCTCAGGTGACGTTATACACAGGTATATACACTTTATAAATCCCGTTGATATTGTAACTACTAGCTAGGTGGCCTCTGCAGACCGTGTACTGTAAGCGAGAAGTTTGGCTGTTGATGCCGAGCAGCTGATGGAGGAGAGACTGCAGACCTCAGGCTGTCATTTGCCTTATTAAAGGTGCAAAATCTCACACATAAACACTGGTACACTTGCAGAAATTCTGTGTATTAACTGTTAAACATGTTTTGTCTCCCATTGCCAAAAACCGACAATAAATAAACAAACACAAAGCTACTTGAAAGGTTTCATGTTTCACAACAGGATGTATGCCATGTGAGGTCACTATTCTAGAGGGAGACTCATTACCTCTAAATTTCACGCCCAGTTCTGGTTAGAATGAGTTCTCATCTGGCTGTTTGTTTTCCAGCCAGCTGCAAGTCAGGGGAAACAGCTGAAGTGAGGGGCTTTGTACTTGTAACTACAATAATAGCATTGTGGCAGCGGAGGTAAGGGCTTGGACTTGGCAGTCAGGAGGTTGCGAGTTCAATTCTCAAATGGGGCACAGTTGTACCCCTGAGCAATGTATTTAACCTGAATCACCTCAGCTAATGTCCCTCTGTGCAAAGGGATGCTATTTAAGCTGTGTATATTACCCTGAATAAGGATTTCTGCTCAGAAAACAAGGGAATAATGAGGTGATAAAATCTCACTGAATTGTGCTTTATTGCATAGCTAAGCAGAGGAAAGCGTGCTGCCTGTTCCGGGCAGATGCGGTGGAGTCTCTGTGCTGTTAAGTGTTCAACTGGGATCCTGGAACAGCGGTCCTGATCCTGACTGTGAGATCCCGTGGCTGTTTTCCAGGGAGTAACCTTGGTAACCATAGTATCTGGGATACTCAGATACCATGGCCACATAATTATCCCATGTTTAATTGTTCAATTGGGTAAAACAGCCCAACCCCCAAATTTATTAATTCATTCATTCATTCATTATCCTAACCCGCTTATTCTGAACAGGGTCGCAGGGGGGCTGGAGCCTATCCCAGCATACATTGGGCGAAAGGCAGGAATACCCTGGACAGGTCGCCAGTCCATCGCAGGGCACACACACCATTCACTCACACACTCACACACTCATACCTATGAGCAATTTAGACTCTCCAATCAGCTTAACCAGCATGTCTTTGGACTGTGGGGAGGAAACCGGAGTACCCAGAGGAAACCCATGCAAATACGGGGAGAACATGCAAACTCTGCACAGAGAGGCCCCGGCCGACTGGGGATTCGAACCCAGGACCTCCTTGCTGTGAGGCAGCAGTGCTACCCACTGCACCATCCATGCCGCCACCCCCAAATGTATTTATTTGTTTACAATGGCTTCTTTCCCTCTGCTCTCTGTTTGAACTGATTGGGACTAAACAGGAACAACTTGATTTGTCTCCTTTCCATTTCATATGATTCTATACTTTTATTAAATCATTACTATCAATAGTAAAGTCAAATGCTGTGTAGGTTCTTAGACGTGATGATCATTTCATCAACCTTATTTTCTGATTTTTCTCAGGCTGGTTCTGTGAAAAACACCCTGAAATATGCATGCAGTATAATCGAGACATCAACACTACCATGTTTACTGCCATTATAAACAACTAAGAGGGGGGTATAACATTTAAATGCACATTAAATGAAGTCAGTCGAACAGGAGAGTGTTGGTGGAAATGAGTTTGCCAAGGCAGAAAAGTCAAAGCACAAAGCAGATTGAGTCCCTTGGGGAGTTAAGGACCAGGCCTGACACAATGCTGGATGCTCCGTAGACAGAGTCTGAAATGAGGGGCAAGTACAGACTGAATGGTCCATTCTTCATTCTTATGTTCTCATGTTATTCCAAAAGTGTATGGTGTCCGCATGCTGTCCTCCTGATCTGGCACCAATCAATGCTGGCAAAGATGCTGTTGAATGCCACCCTCATAACACATGCCAACCCACAATGAGTGGTAGGAGGTGCAGGTGGTGCTAAGTCTGGTTTCGTGGCTGAGAGAAACTGGGCTTAATTAGTTCACTTGCGTCTCATTACACAGTGTGAATGAAGAAATCACTTTCTCTCGCTCCGCAGAGGGTTTCCGGTATCACTGGGAGCCTAGCCTACGGTGGCCATTGCGAATCCTAAATCTGAGCTTTTGTTCTGCAAGAAGCATACAGACTCAATTTACACTCCGAATAGTGTAAATACGGGCCGCATTGCTCTCTTGTAGAAACACAGAGATTTGAGGCAGAGAGAGAATACCTGGGCTCCTCACAGTTTTGCACATCTGGAAGGAATCTGCAGTCTCTAAAAAAAAAAAAACCTCCACCCTTCAGAAAGTTAGAAAAGGCAATTAAATAGAAGCAAAAGAGGCAGGTTTTCATTAACTTACTTGGCTTGTGACATAAAAAAATGACAAATGAACAATTACCCTTAAATAGGACAGCCTGCAAGCTCAGCAATACAGTGACGCAGAAGCATACAAACCCAACAGAGATGTGACTTACTGCTAATGTGGTTTGCAGCTCTTTCTTGTTTGTATAACCTTAGCTGAAAGGCCACAGCTTTGTGCTGCCTTTGTTTGAATGTCGCTCATCTGAACATCTCTTAGCCATAGCTAGACAGGGATAAAATGAACTTTTAATGCCTTTTACATTTTATGAATGCTCTGGAAACAGCATAGTGGCTTTTTAATGCTTGCCATTTATTTAAGGGTGGTAAATGAGGCACGGAGATGAATTAAATAATCAATTTGCATGTGAATCTGCTGCCTGAAAAATAACAACAGTGAGTTTATTTTTGGGATATGAAGACATAACGAGAACACTAGGTTTCACCTTTGTTCTGGTACCGGAGGGCTAAATATTAGTCAGTTCCAGAATCTAAATGTGGTCCTGCTGTTTACTTATGGACATGACTGTACTGTGTCTAGTATATGATGCCTTAGAAAGGAGGTAAAATACTGACGGATGAAGAGGTAGCAGTGATGTGCTTTTATGGGGAGACGGGGAGGCTTGGAAGCCCATGGGTGGAGATGGATCTCAGCCTTCGTAATAGAAAATGTATTTAAAATGGGTCTCCTGGATCTCATTTTACGAATCATTAATAATAAATTGGGCCCATCAATCCTAATGATGATGGCTCTCTCTGATCTGACCACACTTTTGTTTTCCCTGGAACTTTTTTGGATCTCCGTGTATCAGACACCCGCCCCCCCCCCTCCTAAAAAAAGACATAAAAGCCCTTTTTTGTATATAAATAAAGTGTTCTGGGCTGATGTGAGCAAGAGCCAGGCAACACCAATCATGTATGCACTGTATCAAGTGAAGTATGTAAGTCAGTATGAACTAGGTTTCATGCAGGTACTGTAGGCGTAAGAAGGTAATTGGAGATCATTATTTATGACCTTTTTTAATTGTACTGTGGGGTTGTACCCTGTAACAACATAAAAAAAATGAGGACTGTCTGATGCCTGGGCAATCTAATCTGCAGGCAGATTTTTAATTTAACTGATGATTTCCAAGACTAAAAATAGTCAGAGGCATACTTTTCCCTGAACACGTTTAGGCACCCATCCACTCACAGTAGTGGCAGTCTGGAAACCTTTGTAGTTTTCATACAGACCAGCATGCTGTCTCCTCTGTATAGAACCATAGTCACATTGACTTATTTTATTGGTTTGTAGAAATATGTGTTTATTAGAGAAAAATGAAACAGAAAATAAATAAACTAAATAAAATTAACAAGATTCAATAACAAGTTATTTAGCTCAGTTTACCCTACCCTATCCCCACCCCACCACACTGCAATCACTACCACCATACACTATGCATTTTTATGAAGATGTATGTACAGTGAGGTCCATAAGTATTTGGACATGGTACAATTTCTGTCTGTCTGTACTCCAGCACATTGTATTTGAAATGGAACAATGAATAGAGGTTAAAATGCAGGCTGTCACGTTTAATTTGGTGCTGTATACACTCCTATAGGGTGATCCGTCTAAGGAACAATGTGCTCTGGTCTGAGTCTAAAGTAGAATTCTTTGGCCACAATGCCAGATGTCATGTTTGGCAAAAAATGTCCTTTCAGCAAAAGAAGCACATACAAACTGTAAAGCTTGGCAGTTGGCGCGTCAGGGTTGGGGCTGCTTTGCTGAATCAGGCCCTGGACAGCTTACCGTCATAGTCAACCATGAATTCCTTATTGTACTAGAGAGTCCTTCAGGTGAATGTGAGGCCATCTGTCAAAAAGCTGAAGCTGAAGCTGAACCCCAAGTGGACCTTTCAATATGACAATGACCCAAAACACACAAGCACATCCACAAAAAAGAACTGTAGGGTTACTGAAGGGCCAAGTCAAAGATCTGAATCCTATAGAAATGTTGTGGGGAGATTTGAAATAGGCTGAAGAGACAAGAAAGTGGGGAATCATTTCTCCCAGTCAATGTAAGAGGCAGATAGATGGTTACAGAAATACCTACATGAGGTTTGTGCCAAAGGGGGCAACACCAGATTGCAACGTATAATTTAATTGTTATTCTTTTTAAATAAATCACCTTTATTGATAAAGTCTATTTTAACGAAGAGCGACAATCCATATGTCCAGATATGTTAAAAAAAGACATAATTGTCCATGGGGTATACTTACTTTTACAACTGTATGTACATTTACATGTTCTTATTATGCTGTCCTTTTTCAAAATAATGCTCATCTGCCCCAAAAGGGGAATTCAAATTTAAAAGTAGTTTACCCTTGGCATGAGGCGTGGTGGAGGGCACCCAAAAACAAACAAAGAAAAAAAAACAGGAAAAACATAAAAAAAGAAGTTTGTAATTTATTGAGAGCATGTCCTCCATTTCTAATTTAATGAGATTTTAAAGACTCTATTAACACTGGCCAAGCCATTTAGAATTTATTTAATGCTTGTCATATACCGTATTATAAGAGGATTATAGGAGAAAAAAAGAGAAGAAAAATGTGATCCTATTGAGGTGAGTGTTGCGTTTTCTTTTTGCAATCGGTTTTTCAATGCGGGGACACAATTCCCTCCACAAAAATGTTCACGCTTTTTATTCCACTTCTGTGTGAAATGCGTTTGTCAAACAGATGGCAACCCAAAAAGTGGATGCTCATTTTGGCAGGCTGCAGCAGTTTAGAGGCGGGAAAAAAACGCCGTCGAATTACATCGCTGAGGTGCCAGCTGTCACAGGTGCGCAGAGTTGCCGTTTAATCGATTATCAATTCATAATCAATGCAGTCAGGAGGCGATAAATATTGACAGCGATATAACGCGGGGTCACGCCGAATTTCCGTAATGTGGCCGTCCGTAATGAAAATGGAGAGGTCGCTGAAGTGTAGAGCCTCTCTTCTTATAACAGGGTGCATGTACTGTAAGCGAGAACACTAGAAATCCACATCGGTGCAGAATACAAATGAAGTACCGTCCATAAAACTAATTATAATAACAAAGAAAAAACATGGGTAGCCATGTGTCTTTGAATGAAAGAGCCACAAACGCCAGTGCTCAGAGGTCACTCGTGCTAACCAATGTCAAGCCATCGTTTTATACCGTGACCTCAGCAGACTGTAACCCTCTCCTCCTGATGACTGGAGCTAAGCAAGCCTCCGCCTAGCTCCTCCGGACGGGAGACCCCTTGGGAAATCTTGACCAATGCTGGAAATGAGGCAGTCTTTCGCCGGGTGTTGGGGATGCTATCGAAATTCTGACTCGCCGCGGTCATTAAAGATCACACACGACCCTCTTCGCTTGTGTGTGCGGTGTGTGCGGTGGGGGTGGGAGGTGGTTGAGGGGGGGGGGAGGCTGGGTGGGTTTCTCTGATGTCCTGGCACCATTCCCAGTCTGTGTCTCTCAATCTGGCCGGCTAATCGCCACCTCGTTTAATTGGCTAAATAAACGACTTCTTGGGCTGATGTGCGGTGAGCGTTCTGGCACAAACTGTCTGCCGTACATCACTCAGACAGGGGATAAACGCCAGTGCGCGGCGGTTGGGATGAGTGACTCTACAGTACATCACTCACTGAGTTCCCATGCAGGGCACATGCTGAATATTTCACAATTTCAAATACATAAAAGTGGAAATCGCTGTTCATATTCTGAATAGGCAAGCAAATTGTATTACTGGATCCTGGAATGTAGAAGCCTGTTCTGAATACTATTACTCCATTCTGCATAACCTGTCAGCAGTTTAAAATCGTCCATGGTCAGGTCACAGATAATTCTTTGTTTTGACTTTTCTGTTGCTTTCATGCTTTCCTGTCTATTTGTGTGGGTTGTGGCTACAAGCCTGGGGCAGCTCAGTTTGGGCGGCGACAACCAAATTCAATTAAGTGTCTACAAGAGATTTTCTGGCAGACTTGACTTCTTAGAAACCAGTCCAGAGGGAGCAGGGTAACTGCCTTTAATTTAAAAATCATGTTAAGTTTGGTTCTTATTTTCTTGCTATTTTAATCTTGTTGAGGTTGGTGACAAGGGTCCACAAGGTGTGTTGCTGCTCAGAACATTCGGTTTGGATGCAGTTTATACTTGTGTGCAGCCTCTAGGTTCTACCATATTCAATTCAAATATATGCTTTAAATGTATGTATGGAATATAGATATATATCATTTGCCACATTGCTTTATTGTGTGCGAATTACCCAGAAATACTCAGAATTTATTTATTTTTCATTAAAAGTCAATGCACATTCAGTGCTTCAGAAATATGACAGTCATTGTAGTACGCTCCAAAACAGCATCTGAGCTTCAGTGTCTTTCACAGAAGCTGCATTATTATGTTTTCTATTTTATTTTTCACTACAATACATAAGACACTTGTAAAAGATGAAAACTGACATGGGTAAATAGGCTTTTTTTCTTCTTCTTCTTTCAAATAGTGAAATTTGCATTAGAAATAGGCTGTCTAGTCCTATTGCAACACACATTGTATTAGAGCTTGTTTCATCACTCCAGTGGCATAAAGAACGGCCTGAATGCAGAATTAATCACTCTGTGGTTGGACATAAGCACATGACATAGACATACTTAAGGGACCAATGCTGAGAGGATAAAACCTCACATATGGTATCTTCTGCAGTTTTTTTCTCCAGAATGTCACAAAGCCCATAGCCTTACCAAATCCAAAAGGGAAGAAAATTCCACTAAATACACTCCCCACCATCTTTCTGTAACAACTTGCCAAGTTATAAGACACCAATAAAACAAAGTTAGATGTTCTTAAATATATCTATTATCACTTCAAATGAGAAAGGTACGTTAGGTGTATGGGTGGAGGCAACCTTACACATATCCGCTGATTAACCAAGCAGTTTTAGAGGTTTTAAAAGTTTAAGCTGCTCTCAAATAAAGTTCAAGCATAAAGATAGCCTGGGGGTAAGTGGAGATATCTTTTGAATATTCCCCCTCTTCCCATAGACCATTTGATTTATTCCTATATGGTAATGTCCTTTCTAAAACCTGGAAAATAACTCCTTCCTATCAGGCAGATGCACATTATGTGTAAACATCTCATATTTTATGTTCAGCACGATAACTTAGATTTGCGATGTTCAGTGTTAGGTTATGGAATGCTGGGTTGCCACAAAAATGATAGATAAATAAATTAAAAAATTAAAAAATACATTTGAGGGCTCTGGGAACTGGTGGGGGGAGGGGGGTTGGGCTATCAGGACAGGTGAGCTCTAGGGGAACAGCAATGGTTACTGTATTTACAGAAAATATTGCTGCTATTATTGAATTCACTTGCTTCATTCAGAATAAAAATGACATGGTCTGAATAATAAAAAGTGATAAGAAATAGCGAGCCAAAAACGGCAGGAGATGAACAGCAGTTTGGGGCTCGGGAAGAATAACTACCTGCAACTAAATTACCCTGCTGGTTTTCATTCCTTTCAAATTGAAATCTTCCTGCAGCTTCTGATTGTTTAACTGTTCACCTCACACTGGAGGAAGCAGTTACGACCCAAGGCAAGCGTGACAAGTACACAATACACACCGTACCTGGCTGCAACTCTGCAGTCACCAATTAGCCCCTCCATGACAAGTGCTCTATTTAACTTTGGCATGGATATGAATATTGCATGCACTTAGAGAGGCAGTTCCATTGTAAAGGGCCCCGCTCCCCCTCTTGCCCAGTGTCCTATTTGGCATCTTGAGCCACAATGGCTCCCTGATTACTTACTCCTGACAGCAGCAAGTCCGGGTTATGACAGCGCGGGTCATCGTCCCACGAGTGAAGCTTGATGAGAAGCTTGGGTCACTTTAGAGCAGAGTAGAGCTAAGCCTCCTCTCTCTTTCTCTATCTTCAGCATTTGCACGTTCTGAGAGCGAGAGAGGGAGAGAGCGAGGGAGAGTGAGTGAGTAAGAGAGAGAAAGAGAGAGAGAGAGAGAAAGAGAGGGAGACAGCAAGTGAGAGAGAGCACAAGTAAGAGAGAGAGTGAAAGAGAGAGAGAGAGCGAGTGAGAGTGAGTGAGAGAGAGGGAGACAGTGAGTGAGAGAGAGAGAGCGAGTGAGAGAGAGAGGGAGACAGCAAGAGAGAGAGAGAGCGAGAGAGACAGCAAGTGAGAGAGAGAGAGCGAGAGAGAGAGCGAGACATGACTAGGATTTAAAGTGTATCAGAGCTGCAGTGTGGAGGGGTTATCCTGCCCTGTGCAGATGAGGCTCAGTATTACACGTATCACTGTGGGCTATCCTGAGCAACAGGGCAGTCTGAGAGCACCCCTCTCCATGGTGTATGGGTGCGTGCCATTATCTGGCTTTGCTGCAAAGAGTGAGATTAGACTGGGTAAGAACATTATGAGGAACAGTTTAACCCGTTAGTCACCGCTACAGTTCTGCCAGATTAGTGACCCATTTCAAATTTTACCAGCATGTAAAAGCTTAAAGCATCTGACCATGGCATTTGACCCAGGTCTGCTCCGCTGTTGTCACGCAAGTTGTTAATGGCCGGCTTCGTACGGTTCAGTTATTCCTCCATGCAAGACAGAGACGCACGCCTGAAACTCCTACCCCTCCTGCTTCATTTAAAGTCGGCATTGTTGGACAGAGAGTACCAGCCCTTCACTGCAGAACACCCCCTGTCGTTTTTCTCAAGAGCTCACGGTACACAACATGAAAGGAGGCTTTCAGACGGCGTAGGATTGCTCCTTTCTGCAGCCGACCTCCCACAACATCTTCGCAGGTAGCTAATTAAAAGATTTATAGAGGCCAAGGATTAATGTGGCCCAGCTGTGCTGGTGACTGACTGGAGGGAAGAGGGAGGGGGGAGCATCTCCAAACTGAGGATGCGTGCTAAATCTGAAAAATACATGTTACTCAAAGCTAATGACAGAAGAGCAGCAGGAATGTTCAATTGAATTAGCCCTGGTTGGGAATCAGTGATGGGTCATGTAAGGGTTAATGTGGGTCATGAGGTGAGGTAACATAAAAAAATAATATAATAATAATAAAAAGAAGAAGAATTACTACTATTATTATTATTATTATTATTATTATTATTATTATTATTATTATTCACCGCTAGACTAAACGCTGCACTTGTTTCCTGCTTTCATACAAAATAAATTTTTTGAACATGACCATTGGCTTTGGATTGATGCAAGTTCCTCTCAAAAAGCCTGGTGAGCTGATTTACATACCTTTTTGAACAGGATCAAACTGACCATTCTGGAAATATTTCACTCAGATACTGCCACTGCTAAACTGTCGTGTGTGTCTCCTGCTGTGTTAACGGCTGTCAGGAAGAAGCTAGATAATAATAAAAACAGAAACAGTAATTCTATAATGTATTATTTCAAGGCATCCAGTGAGCATCAGTTATGCAGGCAGAAACACAAAGTTAATGAGAGAGGTCAGAGGAGAAGGGCCAGGTTGGTCGAAGCTGACAGGAATGTGACAGTAATGTAAATAAAAATAATAAGTCTAAAAAATCCCTAATGAAGTGCTCACTGAATGTAGAATCAAAGCAATGGTATATTTGCCATTTCTTTCTCCTCTGTTCATCTAACAGCTAACTCCCTTTGCAGTAACTACAGTAATGACACTAATGTAAACAATGTTACTGTAGAAGAAAATGAAATGAAATGATTGCACTAAATGAAGAAGTGTCAAATTCTCAAACATTCATCTGTGCCTACAATGCATACTTTATGTAAATATAGTACAGAATATAAATGAATTAATACGATTCAATTCCATACCAGGATATTGGTGCTCAATTAGCTTGTCAACAGCTACCTGCTAGATTTTTCTGCAAAGTCTATCATTTAATCTAGTCTGAAATGATGAAACACTGTATCTTATATTATCAAGATTTATAACCTGTGGCTAAAGACTTAATGAATCCCAACTTTCCTTTGTGGTGCAGAGGTTGGAGTGCTCACTTAATACAGGTGAGCATATTCAATTTGCCGAGATATGATCTTATTCTGCAAAAGAGTAATATTAATAGGCCAGACTTACATGCTCTTATCCAAACACAAATAAATTAATCATGTGTCTCGGGAATAGACAGAGCTCTGCACCAAACATCTGTAGCATAAATTACTCCGCTGCCTTCCAGCTGAATATATCCCCGGATAAATCCGAGCCCGGGCATCGGAGATTGACAAAACTTGTTTATCGTCATTGACTGGTCCCTGTGAAAATGTAGTTTCTCGTCGTAGTTGTTAATTCCTCGCTGAAGAGAGACAGATAAAGGCGACGGCGAGACCCAGCGCACGACCTGTATCGTGAGTTTTCCCAAATGAGACGCATCAAACGCACGCATGCACATTAACACGGAGAAAGCCTGGCACATCACAGTGGCTGCTAATAGAGGTTATTTTTACAGACATGTCTGAATTATTTGGTTTGTTGTCTACGTACGTTTTGTTTCATTTCAATATTTCAAAGGGTTTTTGAGAGAGCAGTCAGTGCTCAGTTTTGGTGTCGGCTCGAGCCCATTGCAGCAAACCGTGAGCCTTTGGATTCTGGCATTCTCTCTCCACATTCGGATGCTGTGTAGTATACTGTAATAATTCATCCAAAGCGATTTACAGTTGTTTAGACTAACCAGGGTACAATTCCCCTTAGAGCAATGCAGGGTTAAGGGTCTTGCTCAACATCTCTGTAGATATTATTGTGGCTAAACTGGAGTTAAAACCGCCAACCATTCTGGGTCTCAGTCCCTTACGCTAGCCACTAGGCTACAGCCTGCCCACTGTACATGTGTAATCTGATGGCTGTTTCTCTTGGGGATAAATGTGATAAGCTGAGCCACTACAACCTGGAAGGTAAATGTTTGCAGACTGGAATATCCGGGCAAGTCTTCTACATAGACTGAGCAAACAGTTGGTTGTGACCGAGCGTTTCACTGCAGCCAGGCTTTCTGACCTTCTGCCTGTCTGTTCCAGAAATGAAGCTTTACACCCCCTGCCCCACACACACACCCACCAAGGTACTGACTGATGACATGACACCAGTTGTTCAAGGGAAATCTGATTATGCTGTTCTTTGCCTTGTGTTTACCTTTCAATATCCCAAAGTGTCTCCTTATACTGTACATCAGTCCACTGCAGAACAGTTTGTTGTTAGTTTGTTTGTTCATTTAGTCGCCTTCAATTAGCTAGTAGGATGTTAAAATGGTGACCAGATTTGTCAGTTCATGTTTTTTTGTATGTAAAAACCATTTCAGTAACATCTGAGGATACATATTCACCACCCCCCCTCCCCTCCGCCGCACTTTCCTGCAACTCCCCCTACTGCGTATGCACACCACAAACCACAAACAAACTCTCTCTCTGTATTTCAGTCTCTCTCTGTCTCTGTTTCTTTCTCTCTCTCTCTGTTTGTAATCTTAATGCGTAATATGGTAGGCTATAGCACATTTACCTCCTGCGGATAAAAAGGGATTTTCTGAAATCTTAAATTTCCATGTAAGATTCTGCGGTGTTGTGGAAATCGACTATAAGGTTAATGCTAATCTTTTTCAACCTGACCAGATAAATGACCTTCACCTCAGTTAGAAGCCACGCTGGTCAATGCTTAAAAGCTTCCGAAGATTAACTGACAGGACCTTCTCCACGCACTCGAGACTGTTGTGTTCATCCCAAATCTGGGCTCGATAACATATTTAATTAGGGTCCTTCAGAAATAAAGCACACAAAGCTCAAGCCTGAGTGATAAATATTATAATTAGGTGGGGACTGGGAATTGGCTTCTTCTTTGTGGAGCTGCCTAATTTGTCACAGACTAACTGCTGGAGTGAGCTGGTGTGGTTTTGGGCCTGTTGTTGTTGTTGTGATCAATTATCCGCCTGTCATAGTGTGATGCAGTTGAGTAAGGATTGTGTTGCACATTGCAGATGGTTAACAGATTGGATAATTGATATATTTCAGTGTATTTTTCCAAAGGTGCGGTCTTGCTTGATGCAATGCCTCATTGTCAGTGTAATTATGCATCACCACCACCAGAATGTGTTTGTTGGGGGGAGGGGGTGTTGTTGAGTAAATGAAGTAAGCCTAACGTGTCCTGGCAGTTAAGTTTCAATTACTACACGGGCATTGTGAGCCAGCCACAATTAATGCTCGGCAATTAGGATTGGCTTGAAAAAAATGATAATAAGAGATATCACAGCTATCGTATTTGGCATCCATTTTTTTCCCTATTACGCGATTATACTATATCCCTATTGTCTATAGGACATACCCGTGAGATATTTCTTTACAGTCTGAAGTCCAGCAGGTAAGCTCACTCAGACACCGGCTCATGTTTCATTTGCAGCTTGTGCAAGTTGACTTTGGGCCCATCCCTGAGCAGAGGGAGTCCATGTTTAACACTACAGTTGTATAGCTGCTGGTGCCTGGCAGGCTCGCAGTCCCCCCTGTGAATCCATGTTGTGTTGTGTTTCCTGGAGCCAGGGTCCATGCCAAAGCGCATTCAATGCACAGAAAGGCTCTGCTGTGTTTAGCTACAGTTAGCCTTGAAAAGAGTGTCCACTCTAAACCGCTTGCAATGTTCTCCAGTGATCTCTGCTAGAATGTGTTTGCATCTCTTTGGTAGGTGTGCCAAGGATTTAGAGTACAACCACTGCTGTAAGCAGAAACAGCCAGTGACCTATTTCTAGTGAGGAATGTTAAACAACCAGATATTCAGTAGAGCAGAAATTCAGTTTATAAACAGTTACAATAGTCTGAAACATTTTCTCATCTGGTGATTGCAGCCTGGGTCCGTGTCACCAGGTCTGCTGTGCTGATTTCATTTGAATTCTGCGCGTTCGAGTTACTGTCATCCTGACACTATGTATTACTGATAAAAACCTGCAATACCACATTTTTAAAAGAAATATGTATAAATATTGTAGACGTATTGCAATAAAATGATATTTCTGATTTAATCAAATACTTGGACCAGGCTAACTTGGCAATTTCAGTAGTTTATTTGCATTTTTATGCTTTTGCTAAGTGTAGGCTATGGAGCTTCCTCATATTTAGAAAATTGTACAATGTTTTTAATTCCTTCTGCAATGTCCACTGTGAAGCATGGGGGACAACCTGTAAGAGAAGATTGATTAAGTTAGTTTGTATATTGTTTGTTTAAGTGAATCTCTTGCAGTGTCAGGTTTTTAGCAAAGCTGCATTATATTGTAGGGAGATACTGTATATGCATATTGAATGTGACTGATGATTTTAATGTAAATAAAGGGTTGTGAAGAGGATGAGTGGGGAAAAGCCCTGCCTGAGGTCATTTCCTTAAACATGGAATTGCATCTTTTGTTTATTTCAATGTAGAACAACTTAATTAATCAGTTAACTACTTATCATATTGCCATGCCACATATTTACAGAAGCAGCTCAGGGTTATTCGGTATTTATACAGTCCTGTCATCAAATTGTCTGCTTAGGCTTCATAATACTTCACACCTGAAAATTAGTTTTCACAATTTTCGCATTGGACTTGACTTGGTAAACAAACAGTGCAAACACCGCAATCATACGAGCACCGGCATCGAGGTGCATGTCTCAGGACCTGCCAGATAAAGGGCAAGAGGTGTTTGTCGGAGAATATGGGATTTTGGGTGTTTGTGGAAAACAGCCAGGGAAAGTGACTGGGGAAGGTCGTTCTGCCATCAAGGGAGGAGGGCAGCGACGGGCCCCGCCTGGGAGCAGCAGCTGCTGGGTGCCTGGAGAGATAGGACAGCTGGCTGCTGAAAAGACCCTGTTCTGAACTCTATTCAAAACTGTATTCAAAGCAGACATGTCTTTTCATTGACCTACAGTACCTGGTTACTCAAGATAAATAAATGCATACATAGATAGACTGAGACAGAGAGATAGAGCTGTAGAGAGAGAGGAAGGGAGAGTGACATCCTTTATTTATTTTAAACAAAAAGACACAATAAACAAAGAACTTGTGAAAAAATACAGAAAAAGCTCATTATATTCCCTCAACCTATTCCATGTGCAAAACTTATACTTTACCATTATTCTGCATCCTGATCATACACCTGAACACACTAACTATATCTTAGTTATCCCCTTCAACGAGAGAGAGAGAGAGAGAGAGAGTGAGAGAGAGAGAGCACTATCAGTTCAGTACACTGAAGCTTGTCACAGTATTAGCCATAGCCATAGACGTTCAAATAAATGTATTCATTGTATATTTTCTTGGTTGGCAAAACTGAAAACTGTATTCATTTAAATCTCTACTTGTGTTAAACTGCTGGCACTTCCATACACCTAATCAGGGACATCATCACATATTCCAATTTTGTAACATATTCAAAATTTAATTCAGATTGTATTAAAATGCATTACTTTGCAGTTGTATCAGGTAATGAAAGTACATTAAATAAATTTTTCCTGTACCATTCTGCAGGATTCCTGAACGTGATAAACCGGTGAAGCGATGCTTAGAAATGCCTGGTTGATTGGAATGTTCTTCTTTATTTATTTCTTTATTTTGTATTTCCTTTTTTGATGTCATGCAGGAAGCTCACGGTGTAGAGAAAGGATATTTTTGAAAATATTAGCAGCTTTACTGGAGGCTAAAGAAGAAGCACTGACTTCTATCTTTTTCTCTCTCTCTCACTCTCTCTCCCTCCCCCATCTCTCTCCCTCCCCCTTTATCTGTCTCACCCTCTCTCATTCTCTCTCTCTCACTCTCTCTCTCCCTCACACACACACACACACACACACACACACACAACCACAGATATCAGTAGAATGAATATTATTACAGATAAGTGACAATTAAAATAAATTAATTCAGATATTAAATAATTATTCAGATATTTATAAATTCATATTTGGAACAACTACAGTTGTATTTGAATCATTGTATGATTTTTGTTAACAACATGTTTCTTTGAAAAGCCCCAGGAATCTTTAATCTGAACAGGCAGATCATTTAAAATACTTATTTGACCCATGTTCCATTCAAGCTATACCAGCAACAGACATATAGCATAACCCTATTATCTTGGGTCAAGACTACTCATTGTCAATGAAAACATTGATTTTCCCCTCCTGCAATTCCAGGCTTAGAGCAGTGTTTTCCCTTGTGTAAGTGCAACGGATATCTAAACCTGAAAATAGACAGGTATTTGGGAGGTTGTCTGACTCCCTTCCCTTTTTATCCAAGCGCAAACAATGCTCTGTGAGGTAGAAAACACTATTTAGAGCTTTATTAGATAGCTCAGGCTCACTATACTGAGAGCTTTTATATGTTTTGGCAGACCATAAATGTTATATAGTAAGGCATATGTCAGGAAAGGTGTGAAGTAATCAACAACTCAAGGATTTTCCCTCAATAAATAAGACAAGGCTTCAACCTGGCGACCTAATTATGTTTCAGTGTCTCATCTGCTTGCTGTTGCAAGATATGAATTTGGAAAATGTGTTATGCATTAAAAAAAACCAAGCAGAACTATAAATTGAGTTTTATCAGTCATTAAACTAGTGTGATCTTCTACAACCCATTATAAAAAATGCCCAATGATATGGCACTTGATAGCATTCTCACAGGGGAGACTGCCACACAGAGCAGAAGTGTGCGTTCCAGCAGAGTGGGGCAGAAATGTAACAGATACAATGTGAAAGGCAATTGAACAACAACAGAGATGAAATGACAGAACAAATCACATTTGCTTGAGAGACGGCAGAAAAACAGAAGCAGAAACAGAAATAAAAGCGTGTGATAGTCCAAACCACCCAAGCGGGCAAGATGAGCCTTCTCAGGCTCCATGTGGTAACCAAAGCTCATCTAGATCTGGGAATTAAGTGCATGTCAACAAAGTCATAATAGGGGCAGACCATCACAACGTGATTGTTTAGCCTGGGAAAGGGACTTTTTGTAATTGCATGTAGATGAGGAATTGACATCAGAAGATGCTATGGGTGCACCACTGTCTACGGGGATATAAATTCTCTTCAGGCTCTTCAGGGTTATCTCACAGGTCAGGACCGTTCTGTCCAGATGATATTGATTGTAAAAGTGTACACTCAGTGTTGAGTGCAGAGTAATATTAGTAATACAAAGATAGCAATATTAGTCTCACTGCTATCTTCATTCCATGGGTGAAAAAAATCAAGGAGAGGGCAGTTATTCTAGTTATTTCAAATTAAACTTCCACATCCACAGCTTTAACTATTTGGAGAAGGTCCGCAGGAACATTGCAGTTATATTCAGATTGATCCATTTATCTTGATCTGGGAAACTTTTCTCATATATTGTCTGCAGACAATGCAAACCTGAAGCCAGAACAAAAGATGATCCCATCGGATGGGACATAATCAATGGTGGTGGGCAGAAAGCCAGGTAATTTTCCACCTGACCACCTACAGCCCATTAGGTCTGCTGTGGGCCATAACTACAGTAGCAGTTACTCTTTCCATGTCAGTCATGCGCTCTGGAATTCACATGAAAAGATTCACTCACAATACATGCTTCTGAGTTCGGCACATGTTATTTAATAATGAGGCACGGTACGCTGTAATAGTATCGATAAGATCTGTAATTTAAAAGTTGAATACTAGACAATATAACAATATGGATAAAATTGCTTACTGCCTCACTAGAAAAGAACGGCGAAAGTTGGAAAAGTAGTGGCTTGTACTTTTGAAGTTTTGTGCAAGGCTTTTTCACAGATTATTCACTGTGTAATCTGATTCATTTCATAGAACTCTCGCGAAGTTAGAAATGAACATTTTAAATAAATATGACTAAATACGATTACCAGGCCCCAATTTTCTCTGTTTTTGTCCCCACTCACTGTCAAAATGAGAATTGACCCCCCGTGCCCTGGAGAGCAGTGCATTTTGTGCTGCGGAGCTATAAGTTATTAAGAATGTGCAGGGCTGCTTTTATGGACTGTATCAAGAATGGGCCAAATAAATCTTGAGTTGATAAATATTTCAGTGGTTGTCTATCTGTTTCCTTGGTCGAATCATATCACAGAGCCTATCGATAATGTATGTAGCATATTTAATTGGTCTCAAGTCCTTGTGGTGAGAAGGAGGTATGTAAAGGAGATAATGAGGGAGGTGGTAAACATGCCCCCACTCCCCCGTTAGCTATTTATGTGTGACACAGATGGCTGCAGGTGTGGACCTCCGCTCAAATGAAAGGCAGGCACAAAGTCATCCCAGGTGCCATGGCACCATGGCAGGGGACTGTAGCCCTCTGTGAACTTGGCCTCCGGTGAGTGGCTTCAAAGCAGCTTCATGATTGCATTTGTGTCTGTTGAGTGCTCTGACACTGGCCCGCTGCTAAAAAAATAAAATTACTAAAAAATAAATAAAAAAACTCTGCAGGTGAGACACTCGTCAGATTATGATGTATTTGTTATTCAGATTTTTTTTTTTTTTTTTAGTTCTCTCTCTTGGCCACCCACCTAGTGCAAATACCACGCAGAAACACACAAGAACCAATTAGACAATAAGATCGGATAAGGCACATTTAGAAAGTGGAAGCAATGAACGCAACTTTTAATTAAAAGCACTACACCTGCCATGTCAGAAACTGGGGAGCTTTTACGTATGATGACTCAAGAATGTGCTTGAGGGTTTAATGAGAATGATGACTCATGACCCATTTTGTAGGATTTAACAAGGAAATGAAAATGAAATTTAAACGCTCCTAATTACGGTGCCAATCTGTGCAATGTGTCATCAGTCAGATGTAAAAATAGGAGACTGACCAAGTGCAGTGGAACATAAAAGCATAAAACAATTCAGTCATACATACCATGCCTCATCTGCAGATCAAAGACTAAAGTTCACAATTCTAACATGATGTTGCCCGTCCATTAAATATAGCATTTTATTTTTGTTTGCAATTTTTGGTTTGTTCTAAATATCAAATATACTGCATGTACAAACTGCACCACTGCACTTGTGCGTGGGGACTGATTGTTTTGGCTGTGGAAAGGTTGCTATAACAATACGCTTATCGTTTTATTATTATCTTTCACATACCTCCAGCCTGAATATCCATCCATCTGTTCCTTCAGCTTCAACTAGATGCATTACATGAAGTAATTCAGTATCTTTGTTTCTAAAAATATACAAAAGGGGCTGACAGGAGCTAAGAATATATCTTGCAATTTGACTCGGAGATGTATGCATAAATAATTTGTAAACCAGTTTACATCCCACAAAGCAAAAAAGTGGCAGGTCAACCATGTTAACCAATAGTGTTGCAAACAATAGCATCTCGGGACTTGAGTCAATTTGGACTTTGGCATATAATATTTTTATTTTAATGCATACCCTTGCCCATAATCCAAGGTTACAGCAGTGGATCTATGTTCTAAAGCAGCTGTTGTGTGATCTAAGAGCTCATCAATGCTTAAGTGGACCAAAAGTGAACTGCATTTTGTTTTTCATGTCCACTTACTGTACAAAGTAAACACAAAAAAGAGTTAATTTCCAGCTCATTCAATTTTTGGTTCATTTTAAAATAACTGACATTCAAAAAACATGCATGGCTACCACAAATGTTCTCTATTGCTCTGGAAATGTTTAGTTTTTGCTGGTTTTCCAGTGTTCAGTCAACTTTTTGCGCAAGCAGACCTTTGCCTGGTTCTGACAGTATCTGATACGGGAGGAATTACTCTACCCATTTACACTAATCCCTCTCATCCAGAGAAGTACTGTTTCTTATCCCTGGTCCCAGGGGATCACCCTGCATACAGCCGTTCATGTCATCTGAGCTTGCATTTAATCTGCTGTGATTGAGCTGTTAACTGACTGCTGATCTTTACATGCCATCACTTTTATATTGGCTGTTAGGCCCTTTTCCTTTTTTTGTGGCTGATATTGGACATCTGATTTGATTACTCTTTTTAAATGTCCTTGTACTGGAGTTTGAACTTGTGGACAATAGAATTTGAATCATTCTGGCATAGGTTTTCTAAATGATAGCCTACATCACCTTTTCATTCACTGGCTATGTTTGTTGTGGTTCTTATTAATATAAAACACTATATATTCTATATTCTATCATATTCTAACTCTGAAATAGTGCTATGCCGTGCCCCCTCTGTAGTTTTAAACTTGCACTTCCCCTTGAAAACCTTTCCCTTGATAGCACGTGGGTTTAAATAGCTTGCACCTATGGATTTCCAATTTGCTCTTACTAGTAGGCTTGCTGATATTAATGTACTCATAGATCACAAGATTAACCTGTCAAAAACTATTCATCTTGCACTCTCAAAAACAACATTTTGAAACAAAGTTGAAATGTCAAATACAGAATGTGTTTATGTCAGTTACAGAGAAATCGAAAGCTATTGATCAAGAGAAGCTGTACAGTAGTTGGATTGAGCTGTGAGTTCAAAGCGAGCTAGGAATGTTTCTTGCAATGTAAAAATAAAATAAAATAAGAAAATCAGTATGGGAAAGGAGAGCAACAAACTGTCAATGAGCAGGCAGCTGCTGACTACCCAGCTCAACTAAAACTGCTTCCAGCACTGCTGAAGAACAAATGCACACTTCAGTATGTCAAACGACATCTTAAATCACATTTTATTGTACATGAGGAGATATTGTTGGGTTTATTTCACTATACTGCTCTCTTCAAAACTTGTTCCCCTCAAGATTTCAGATGGAACCCAAAATTCATGGGGGGAGTATTGTTTTAATCAATGGAAAGTATGATTTGTTTCTGTTTAATCCTAAAATATGTTTGTTTTTTTGTGATAAGAAGCTTGAATTTGTGTTTTTTTCCAGGTTCATACAGAACCCTACTCAGATTATTACACACACACACACACACACACACCACCACACATATGCTCTCTCTCTCTCTCTCTCTCTCTCTCTCTCTCTCTCTCTCTCTCTCTCTCTCTCTGTCTGCTTCTCTCTCTGAATCTTTAACTTTCTCAGAAGTTTCTCAAATGTGTTTTTTTGTAAAAGAAGGACACAAAGAAAAGTTTCCGTAAACTACTGATATTGATTAGATCTTCCTGAGCAAATCAGAAAACAGACAATATTCACCATTATTGAATCACAATTTGATATTCAGTGGCGTCTAGGACAATAATCTCAACAATGGATTAATCTTATCTTGAGACAGTGACACTGACTTTGTTCAAGGGGCAAATATGAACAAAAATGATATTGAACAAAGACCTTTATCTGTTTATCAGAACAGAACACATAATAGAGTTTGTTTCTGTCAAAGTCAAGTACGGGAGCCAAACAATTATTTAGCTCAATTAACAGCTCGATTAATCCTGATTAACTGCAAGATGAGATAGACCATAAGCCAGTGGACATGAACATTCCCCCTCAACTGTGTGAGCTAACCTGACTAAATTAATTCCTTCTATGCAAATCATCTCAATGGCATGGACTCATCACGCTGGTTCTAGGGGTGGGAGTTCTCTTATATCCAGAACAGATGGGTGTCTTTCACTATGACACCAGTCCCTGTGCACACAGCATGAGCAGTTGCCCATGACACTGATGTTATTCAACTGTCATGGCCTGCTCAGCAGTTGCTTAACTGAATGTATCCAAAGTAGCCATCTCCACCCACACAAGTAGTTTACTGACAAGTGAGGTGGTTTAATTTTCTTCTTAAACCTAAAAGTAATGAATTCAACTCTTTTTTTCATTTTCGTCCTCTAACACCAGTTCAGGCATGTATCTCTGTATGTATCCAGCCAGTGTATGCCTGGCTAACACTGCAGCCTGGGTGTTACCCACCACAACCTCAAGCTCAACCTTGGCAAGACAGCCCTCCTAATACTCCAGGCAAAGACTTCTTTGTATATCACTGTAATGCTTCAAACACTGCTGAAGGCCACAGTGTCTCCCTCCCACTAAGTTACAGTAAGAACCTTGGGGTGACCCTGGTTGTCTTGAGACATATCGGTCTCACGGTTTCTCCCTGGCTGTACAGTTACTTGTTCAAGCCCGTGAAATTTCTCGTCTGGACTCTTGTAACATCTTTGCTGGCTGGCTTTCTGCCCTGCGCCATCAGGCTGCTGCAGCTGGTCCAGAACATTGCTGCCCACCTGGTCTTCAACCTGCCTGTGTTCACAAATGCCTCGCTGCGTTTCAATACCCTTCACCAGCTTCTGGTGACGGCTCGCATTCTATTCAAATCTCTCACACTGACATTAAGCTGCCTATCCTTAGACAGTACACACATACACTGCAACTAAATCTCTCTGTTCAGCATCCTACTGCCAACTAGTTGCCCTGTCTCCACAGGGCCCTTTTCAGACATATAGACTCTATAGTCTATAAAAATCAGAACCCATCGCTCCATTTATTTCCTAATTCTAGAGGCAAGTGCCTTAACAAATGCACTTATATGATTGCTTTTCCTCTCTCCAGCTCTAGTGGTGTTTGTTTACCATGTTCAATGCACTTTTGGAATCTGCCCCGGCTAAAAGTGTCTGCCAAATGATGGAATTGTGAATTGTAATCGTAAATTAAACTAAAGCTGCTACACAAACAAGGAGCGCCAAACTAATGCCGCGACTGCAATCAGTCATATTACAGACTTTAATGTGTAAAGAAATAAAAGGATTGTGATTTGAAACAGGAATTACATTTTACAAACAGCTGAATGAAAACATTGATTCAGAGGATTTCGAAGCATTCTGAACGGATATTAGATTTATCTGAAAGTTTACTGGGTTATTTTCAGATTCAGAGCACTATCATGGTTCCAAATGGTTTCTGTAGACCACAGTGCATGCTGATCAATTTCAACATTGTTCAGATTCCACTTCTGTAAATGTGTTGGGTTCAATTCCACTTCATTTCAGTATAGAGTAGTATGCCCCAAACTGAAGTGGACCAAAAGGTGTAGCATAATTCATCTAATGACTGAAATTGATTTGGATCAATGACCCCTAAAGCAATACTTAAACCAACAAACTGAAATCTCAACATATATGACTCACTGCAATTGGGAAGAACAGCTAACTGATCTAACCCAAGCAGGATCATGAGTGCATACCATGTTGATCTATGGAAAGTTCTGCAGTTGTGCTATGAAAATACACCAACAGTCAATGTAGCTATTTGAAATGTGTAATCCAGCAGTGAGCAAACTAATCCTAATGTTATAATCAATTAAATTGCCAAATTCAGTGATAGGCAGAGCAACCTGTTGGATCATCCTTTATCAAAATGCAGAGCTTGCAACCACATGAAATTCAAGAGATTTATTTAGCTACAGAAGATCTCATCTACAGCCGTGGTTCATCTACTTTAAAGCAATGAAGGTTACAGACACAGACAACAGTCACAAAGGAAATTAATGGAAGACTATACCAAACCTCAGCTTGTTTCCTCCCAATATTCTCAAGAAACCTGAAGACAGCCAAACATTCCAAAAGGACCAATGATGACAATTAGAACGGCAGACCAAGGTACAGGACTTGGATACCGACTTCCAATTCAAACCAAAAAGTAAAAATCCAGGTCTGTTGCAAAGTTTGGGATCTTAAAGGATGCCAGCATGAGGTCTGCTAGGCCACCCCTATTGAGACACATACACACAGACCCATATGCACACACACACAGAAACACACACACACACGGCCGACCCCCCCAGTTCTGTCTCTCTGTTTCTTATTTCTAGACCAGGCTTGAAGTTCCCTATGGCCCAATGGTGAATTAGGAATGAGTTCCCAGACAATACATTTCTCCAAACTAACACATTAGGGAATAAAACATATAAATATGAATATGAATTATTGCAGATTCCAGTAATTGATGCACTTGGCTAACAATGACTTCCAAATATAATTCTATGCCTGTCTTTCTATCTGCTAGCACATGCCTAAAGAATGCACTGATCATTGTCTGCTTGAGGAGTTTACCACGCTCTCAGAGTTTAGGAGTTATGAGGTTACACAATGCGGACAGAAATCCGGCTGAAATCAGAGCCGTGTTTCAAAAGACATCCCTGACTGCAGTGGAATATCCCTGTTAGCGAATTCCTGCTTGATGCTTAGTCGCGTGGAACTAGTTTGCTTGTTGCTAAGCCTGCAAATCATTAGAGCTACAGTAAGGGTATGACAAAAAAAGCATTTTTTATCTGAAAAAGTCTGTTTTTTTATGCATTTCTGAGTCAGCTCTGTGTCTTGTTCTTTCCTTTTTCCATTATTTTGCCCCTGTAGAATCTGTTTTACATAAATAAAACTTTTTTTAAGGAAAATACAGTGCAGCTGTTTTATGAAATACTGTGGCACTAGCTGTTACATTCTGCCTCTGTAAAAAGCCCTCATCCAGCAAAATCACTTTCAATCCCCCACAGATGGTTACCGAAAGTGTTTGGTCTTGTCTTAACCAGCTTGCCTGAGCTTCTTGTGAAAAAAGAGGAATAAATATTCTACCCCAGATCAAACAAGTGAATAAAACTTATTGTGAAACAGTAGACTGAATGTTTTAAAATTACTGTATTCAGCTTTAGCGACATTAATAATATATACAGTAGGTCGGTCAGGCACCTGAGACAAATTTCTGAATGGAAATTTCACATTTTCAATCATCCTGATATTTATTCTGCCATCTGTTCTCCCACGGGCATTCAGAAAAAAAGTCGTTTTTGAAAAGGCAAGCTTCGAAAGATGTTGCTAGGCACCAGTCTCATTTCCTTCTGATACAGTGGCTGTTTTACTGCAATGTGTCCTGGGAGACCTGATGAAGATCCTCTCCCACAGGTGGAATGAAGTTTTCAGGCTAATGTGTGGCTGTCCTTCCTGCAGGCTTCTTATGGCTATTTTCCCAGTTGGAAGAATGGAGTATGCTACAGTAATTGGCAGCACTTTCTACCAAGCTTCTTACCTAAAGACTACATAACGCTTTTATCATAACCAAATGCCTCCTTTATGATCACCGCTTTATGTCAGCATCCGTAAAGCACACTTATTTCTGCACTGGTAATATAATGACTCACCATCATATAAACTTAAAGTTGAGTGTGTAAAAATAAGGCCTAACGTATGTAATACAAGACCAAGATATTATAGGTTTGAACTCTTGTCTTTAACCGACAGGATCTGGCATTTATGCTATTCAGGTAATATATTCATGTTTAACCTCTGGAGGCATAACATCACTGTAATAACTGCTTTCGAGTTCCTTGAAGTGTATTTTCTTAATTTATACCACAAACTCTTAAATGCCACTGTACCAACCATTGTAAAGCCAGCATGCCGTCAGACCCGGTACTTAGAATGAAATAGAAATAGAATATTCTAATATTGAAAGTATCCTTCACTGTACAGAAAAAAACTGTTTGGGAAAATTTTTACATTGAAGTTATTTCCACAATATTAATCACCTGCTGGCAATTTCCGCTTTATAAAAAGAATTTACTCACACAATAGGTCTGCAAATTTTGAATATTGTTCATAATATGCGATCCCGCTGTAATAAAACTGCCGCCCCACTTAACTGAACTGGAGACAGTGACATTTACCAAATGCTGCCTAATCTGGATAGCGGATGACAGGACCCCGTATGTGCTGAATAATTTCACCCAGAGAGAGTGTCCCGCTCTGCTGTGTATGATTAATGCCGTATCTACAGTTTGTTTGCAGTGTCCCATTGACACACCGTGTCGCAAATAGACTCTGACAGTGGCAAACGGCCGCCACTGCTGAGAAATCGCAATATTTACAAAATCAATGATAGCCACATTAGAGCATGTTAATTGCACATTAACGCACCCAATAAAGGAGAACATCGGTTATGTCACTTTTGCCTAGCTGTCATGGGTGGGACATGGCAGTGGGTTTTGATGGCAGCGTGGTGTTAGCAGTTAGGGAACTGGGCTTTATCTCAAACACTAATACATTTTCCTTTTGTTGCCGTATTTCCTTTCTTTGATTACCTCTGGGCATGTCACAAGGAAACAAGGCAGAGCTAGAGATGAAAAGACAAGGAAATGAGAAGAAAGGAATCTGTTTGATAGAATGTGGACATGCTCCAAGCAAACTGCTTCACAGGAAGTCAATAATACTTCCATGTTTCAACCAGATATCCAGCGTGTCTGCCACTGTGTGATTCTGGCTTCTGACAGTGAAATCACACACAGTTTTTCCTTATACTAATACATACACAAATTCTTCACCAAAGTGATTATGTACACATCGTGCTTCCTTCCCTGGCCTTCTTACAAATGTTCAACATCCCTTAAATTACTTCCAGGTCATGATGGGTGAAAGGGAGAGGGGCAATGACTTTTCAGACATGCTTCTGGACTCCATAGTGGACACCCTGTAATCATAAATGAATCTTGAGTTTGTTGTACCCTGTGGGGGTACAACTTTGGGCTTAATTGGTTCAGGCCAAATATTGTGGCAGCATTTAGCCTGCGTCTGCTTTCCAGTTAAATGTGTTCACCACACAAGTCTCTTTGGATAAAGGCGGCAAACAGGCAATAATATTTCTGGTGCACTTATTTTCACTTGCATGTTTAGATGTGCCTCTGTTTTTGGTGACCCAAATTGCATTAATGTGTGTTCAGAGGAAAATATACATGGGTGCATAGTCAGGGAAATGCCGGCACACATGACCCTGGACCCACGTGCTTACATATGCCGTTTTCAGAAATGGAAACACTTTCCTTCCAATGGTTGCAATAATTAAAATGTAAAATCACTCTGGTTAATCATATATGCCCTTCAGCTGCATCTCTTCCTTTTCTGATGACTTAAGATGATTCCCTGGCAGTACAATATTAAATAAATAAATACTGCATATGTACTTGGAGATATATAGAATTATCACCCCCCCCCCCCCCCTCCCCCCCAACCACCACCACATTGAATTTACTGAAATTAATTTGAATTTCAGTTTCTGCTTTGAAGAATCCCTTGGCGCATAACTAATTAATACCTTTGGAGCCAACCTGTCTCCAATTATAACATTTTTTTTCCTCCTTCCGTCTCAGCAGAGGACAGCAATGCTGAGAGATGAGTCTCTTATGGCCTGTTTTCCCTTAATGCGCTGCAGTCATGTTTTATTAAACTTCCTGAGAAATATCTTGCATTGTGTTGGGGTGGGGGGGGGGGGGGGGTAAATATTTAAAGAAGGCAAAGTCACGTAATTATAACCGATCATCCCTTGATGGATCTAAGGCTATTGGAATAAACACAGCGTGCAATTAGTGTATGTTGCTCCCTGGAGAGTTTCCAGCCTCGTGCAGGGTTCTATAGACCCATCAGATACACTCCGATCCATGTTCTATATACAGAAAGTTCTGTCTCCCTACAGTTGAAATCTCCCAATTACATGCATCTCATGAACATTCATGAAAAAGGCTATGATCAAGTACAGTATTGTGTGCAGCAGAATTCTGTATTGTAAGATAGCAGCAGATAGTCCTGTAACCAACCGAATCCTTCTCTCATTAGGGAGTACATAGAGCGGAATAAATGCAGGAGCTCGCCATCTGGTTGGCCTATGGAATCTGTGGCGGATTGCCATATTTATGAAGGCATATGTTCTGTCATGTTTTAATGTATGTAATAAATTTCGTGTGCAAAGCAGGGGCCTGGTTTGTTGTGACTTCAGAAAAGCGCATCAGAAAAAGGTATTTTGACTGGAAGGCTATTTTTTGCTTTTTTAGTATTCAAATAAAATGCATTAATGGCACAGTTGGACCTTGGGAAGAAAGTCCTCGTCGGCTGTGAAATCAGTCATTAATTTCAGGTTGTAATGTGTGAATGGCCACTTTATATCAATATGTGAGGCTGAAACTCACCTTGAAAAATGGGGGGCAAGTTCGTCGCAAGGAGTGTTGCTTGAAAACCTCAACGGCGCAAATAAAAACATTTAACAGTTCTGTAATGTGCATCCCACCTCAGCTTCCCTACAATGATCTTGTGAACACAATATATGACAAATAACAATGCTTACAAAGACCGTGGCAGCACTTTACATGTAGATGCCTGGCTTCCAGTTCGACGTCATCAGTAATTATATCAGCGGCCTAACTAGCTAGGCTAATTCACATCATGTAAACAAACATAGCAGAAAGTTTTTAGAGTACATCAGTATTTTTTGTGTGGATCAACATTTTGCCAACTTGTGCCTACTGCATATCCTATTCCAAAGTTAAAGAGTGGACAATCCAAGTTTGTCAGGCGCCAGAACACTGAACCCGATAGCAAGACGACAGGAGATGAACTACACAAAGAGGGGTTTTTATACATAGATAACGAGAGGGAATCACAATCAGGTCTGGAAACAATCAGGAAGTGGGTGACAGGTGAAACAAATTAACAGACAGACTATGGTGAGCACAGAGGGTAACAATGAACGAAAATGCTAAGGACTTTGACCAAACAGATAAAAGAAAACACGGAGTTGGAGAAACAAGCTGTCTTCCCATTGCTCCGACATGATCTGAATGACGTTATGAAAAATATCAGGGGAAAAAATATTTTCCACCTTTGTATTTAACTTTGCTGTATATGGCTTTGCAAAGTTAACTGAACCTTGTGAACTGAATTTGTTGGATAGATAATGCAAACATAGCCAACATCGGTGGTTCGTTCTCCGGTGTAGCCACAATAAGATCCGCACAGCCGTTGGGCCCTTGAGCAAGGCCCTTAACTCTGCATTGCTCCAGGTCAGGATTGTCTCCTGCTTAGTCTAATCAACTGTACGTTGCTTTGGATAATGCCGTTATTGTAATGTAAGTATGAAACAAGTGAACAGACAATCAGCTACAACTTCACCGTCACCAAGTCAGCTTTTTCATTCGTACCATTTTCGACACAGAAGTGCTGGGCTTCTTCTGATGATGTCACGGGAATGAGTCCAATTGTATTCATTTTATTTATTTATTTGCTGATATGATAAATAGTCAGCACACACACACACATACACACATGCACACACACACACACATAAACAATCACATAAGCATATATTGCAGACAGTGCATGTAGGTGTACATTGTTATTACCTATAGCCTGTATAATTAAATGCCATCAAGAAGTATACCGTGACCAAATTACAATGTGTTGTGATTACATATTGGAAAATACACAATGGGAGGATTGAACCTCATGACCCTGCTGGATAAAAGGCAAGGTGAAACAAGCATAAGGACTGTACAGTTGAATAACTTGAGCTGCTGGGTATCTGAACAACTGGAGGTCTGCTCAGGTTAAATGAGCTTCTAGTAAAGTTCATTCATCCAGAATTATACATTGCCTAAAAATTTCACAGGGACAAGAAACCTGCTTTATCCTCTTCCATACCAAAAATGGCCCTCTCCCTCCACCTGTGCCATTATCAAATACTGAGCATACGCTGCTTGCAGAAGTGCAAAATGTCAGCATTAGTATTCCCACAGTGAAGGGTTCTTGGGGTTTGGTGTGGGATACCCAGTCAGCCATTATTGCTACTGAGTGATGATCTTTAGTCCATGTCATGGCAGTTATTTCACAGAGACATTTCCTCCAGTACATGCCTTTCATGATGACAACAGTCCCGGCCCACAGAGGATGAGCGCTCACTCAGTGATTTGAGGAGCATAGCACGGACACTTACTGTGACGGCTTTGCCAGTCACACGATCTGAATCTGATCAGGCATTCACCATGCCCGAGACAGCGTTTTCCACTTACATCAACTAAGCGTGAGCTGATTGACTTTTTCCAAGATGATTAACGTCATATTCCAGCTGCAGAATGTCACATAGCTGTACTAGCCAACGCCCGTTTCAGTTTTTTTGTGACTACCCTGCTGGTAAAAACAGCTCAAGCTAGGTTTTGAAACAGCTGGTAGTTGGTTGACCAGCTCAGACCAGCTCCATACTCAACATGGTTTGACCAGCTCAGGCTATGTTTTGAGACAGCCGGTAGCTGGCAATTTCAAGCTGGTCATAGCTAGTTTTTACACCAGGGCACCACTGCCAGGGCTATAGCTGGTAACAAAAAAACATCAGCTCATCTACACTCAGTAGAGTAAAAGTTGCATCTACACTCAGTGAGCACTTATAGATAGCATGAATAGATATTCATTAGACTTATTTTTTACTTCTGCTGCTGTAGCCTATACACTTTGAGGTTTGGCGTGTTGTGTATTCAGAGATGCTGTTCATCATACACTGTTGTAATGCGTGGTTAATTGCTTTACTGTCGCCTTCCTGTCTTTGACCAGTCTGGCCATTTTCCACTGACCTCTCTTATTAACAATGTGTTTCCACAGAACTGCTTCTCATTTTTTTTGTTTTTTTTGGACTATTCTGTGTAAACTCTAGGAAATCCCAGGAGATCAGCAGCCTGTCTGGCACCAATAATCATGCCATCACATGAGATCACATTTTTACCTGATGGTTGATGTGAACATTAACTGAAGCTCCTGACCCATATCTGCATGATTTTATGCATTCCACTGCTGTTACACGTTTGGGTGATTAGATAATTGCATTAATGAGTAGGTGTACTGATGTTCCTAATAAAGGGCTAAGTGAGTGAGTGAGTGACTGAGTGAGTGTATAATCAAAATCTAAGAAAGCTCTTGTGCCAATATTTTCACTATATTGCGAGAAGTCATTTGTTCATGTGGCCTGTATTTACTCACAGAACCAGTTGGTTTGTTTGGGGTCTCATGTTCATTGGCAGGCATGATTCAGTCTCCGTCCTTGTCTCCCAATCCTGGAACAGCTCGTACTCCCGTCTGCCAGCCCGTAATTAATTAGGTTTGGTCAATCTGCTAATTGAATAGTCATCTTTGACATCACTTGAAAGATAAAGATATCGCCTCCAGAGTTCTCTATGAGGCAAATGTGCCATTGAAAGATGCATTTACACTGATAAAGAATATAAATATATATATATATATATATATATATATATATATATATATATACATATACATTTTTTTGTACAAAACACAATGTGAATAGACACCTATCAATAATGAAGAGGCAAGTTGTTTGAAATAAATCAGTTTATTTATATAGCACATTTCATACGCGAGTGCAGCACAATCCTTCACAGATAAAATAAACACAATAATATAAGGTCCAAATCAATAAAATGCAAAGTATAAATGACATATAAAAATGCAAGAAATACACATAACAACAAGAAATTTTAAATAAAAAGCAATGGGAAAAAATGAGTTGGTAAAGTTTCCAAACCTTGGTAAAAATGTTTCAACAGCCCTAAGATCGGCAAAGTCGTTTCAAAGTCTGGGGCTTCAGGAAGCAAAAGCAGCTTTTCCTGGTCTTTTATTTAAGGTTTTAAAGGATTTTAAAGCTTGCTCAGAGGTATACTGAAAAGGTGAGCCGATCATATTAAGTATGAAGTACATACAATTCAATAAATATTTAGTATACATGCATGAAAAATACAGGCCATCCCTATTAGTACTGGAGCCAGCTGTAGTGGGAAGTGGGAGTGCAGTGTGGAAGCTGCCAATGCTGCCTTCACACAGCTCTTAATATGAGGCATAGTATTCACAGGCATTATAAGCACAAAGTATACAATTCCACAATCCTGCCTACTCTGACTATTAGCCCAGTACAATTGATTGTATTCATCTTAGGCATAATCTTCCTGTTCATATTGTATCCTGTATCTTCTATTACATTGTATCATGTTGTCAAAATAGATCATCTATTTGAATAAGGGCTTGTGAGATAATGACAAAGTAACAATAAATGAATAGCAACATGAAGAGTAACAGTCGCCAATTAAAATCTGAGTGGAACAATAAAGTTGTAAATATGTTGTAAATGCGACCATTAACAATTTTGCTCCTATCAATCTGCACTCAACACCAGGTAAATAGTAACACTCTAAATCCAAATAATAAGCTCTCTCTCTCTCTCTCTCTCTCTCTCTCTCTCTCTCTCTCTTTCTCTCTCTCCTGATCACACAGAGGGGCACCCAGAGCCCTCTCACTCTCAGTGTCACACAAGCCCAATCACACAATCTATTAAGGCTTTAACATTGTAACTGTCCTGTCAAACTTTGGAGACCTTTGGAAACCTCCGGAGAAAGAGAAGCACTCTTGAGAAAAAAAACTCTTTAGTTGACCTGCTAGGCATAAACATATAACATAAACGGATAGCAGAAATGGAGAATAGAAAGGCTCATGGAACTGATAAGCTGCTCGCTGGCTTTTTCTGGCCAGTACTGTGACTTTCTAGCTGTTCAAAATGACAACTTTAACAAGGGATTGCTATGCTTCATCTGCAGGAAAGCAGTTCTAATGTTGCTTAAAAAGGCAAGCCTCAGGATATAAAAAAAGAAAAGAAAAACTGGAGACCTGTGACATTACTCTGTGCGGATTATAAACTCAATTGGACAATTGATACTGGTCTCATTTCCTTACACCCGAAGAAAGCACTTGATAGGGTTGAACATCCACACTTATGGAAAACCCTTCATGCATTTGGCTTCAATAATCATTTAATTGACACGATTAATGTGCTGTATTGCAACACTGACAGTGTGCTGAAGGTAAACAGTGGTTTAGGTTCCCCTTTTGAGGAGAGTAGGGGATTAAGGGAGGGTTTCTCACGGAATGGGTGCTGTCATAACAAGCAAGAGAAATGTTGTGCTAAACAGCATAGTCAATGATTTCAGGGTTATCTCACCTGCAGATGTTAATTGGGGTAAGAGTGAGGGGACTGGAAAGGTGGGCCACATACTCTGCCAGGGGGTTTACAGAGGAGGGTTGAAAAATCTTTTTTTTTTTTTTTTTACTGGGAGATGATGCCTGGGTTGAAGAAACTAGTGTCCCGGAAATGGTAGAGGGTGGTCTGAGGAGGTGGAAATGGTTTCTAACACAGATCATATTGAGGGCAGTCATACTGGTGACGGCAGCACTGTAATAGGTGAGTGGGATCAGAAAATAGGATGACCGTTGAACAGCAAATGGCTTAGTCTGAACGGACTACTGGTCTGTCACAATGGGAAATTGCGTGCCTGGGGATTCCTGATGTACCGCCAGATGGGGCTGGCTACATCTGTTTTCTGGCTCCTAGAAGACCTGGTGGTACTGAATGTGGGTCTCGACTGGATGTGGGCTTTCCAGACCTGACAGAACTACTCGGCACTTCAAAGACCACTGACTTGTGGCAGGCCATGGAAGCAGCTGGGCTGCACGTGGACGAGGTTAAAAATATTCTAGCATGCCTTGGGGTCATGTCAGCGAGGTATGCCTCCAGAGTGCTGGAGGGAAGGAAGAAAGCACTGTCTGGGGAGGAAAGACAGCTGTTAAGAGACTCCGCTGATAACACACGCCTCCACAACACAGGAGATCTATTCCCTGGGCTATTAGTTTCTCCCAGGTTTTCAGGTCCTCTAATACTGTAGATAAATAGAGAATGGACAATGCAGTTCTGGAAGTAGTCTAATGGAAGACGCTATATAAAATGGTTGTAAAAGGGATACTGTACATAAAAAAACCTGACCTCTCTATCCAATGAAGTACTTATTTGGAGATTAAGGGGGAGGGAAAACCAGCATGAAGGGCACTGTACAAATCAGCATTGGCCAAGATAGTTGGGGATTTGCTGTGGAGGGCGCTGCATGGTATTATTGCAGTGAATAGTTGTATTTCTCTGATGAAACTGGTCTTGTCGCACCATGTCCATTCAGTAAGGAGTAGTTGCCTAATATATATATATATTTTTGGGGTATGCCAGACTTCAACTTTTGATCTTTTTTGGGGAAATTTGTGTAGGTTATTGGTGGAAACATTTACACAAAATATTTGTATCCTAGGGTTCCCATATAAATAGAGTGAGGGTGCCAGCTCTTAATTACCTGGAAAATTGTCTGTATTCCCAATGTAAATGGAGAAACATCTTTTGCTTAAAAATGTAAAGCAACACATAGAAAACAGTTTTCACAGAGAGCCTGCAGCATATACATAACTGTCAAATGATATAAAACTCAGAACATCATTATATCTGCAGCTCAATTAAAAGAATTAAATTAAATTAAAAGAAGAAAGAGGAAAAAACAAGCAGGAGATGGACCACTGCAATGCAGTGTGCTGATAACCAACATGATGCCCACTTCCCCTGTATTGGAAACCAGCAGGGTGTCTACTTCCTCTGCAATGGAAACCAGCAGGCCACTGGCTCTTTCTCTTCATGTAATGTGACACATTTCCCTGGCAAAAGGTCCAATGTTTTTGCCTGAATCAGTGTAATGCATGATATATTCACTAAAACTGAATGTGGGATTATATATTAAAAGGGCCATAATTCCACCTGGTATGGATGTGAATACTCTCAAAGTAAGATTGACAGCCTATACTTTAAGCTCATAATTATTGTTGTATGTCAAATGCAATGTGCTGGAGTACAGAGCCCAAAAAAAGAAAAATGTGTCACTGCCCAGATACTTACGGATTGCACTTATCTCTCCTGTAGCCGATCCAATATCCCATCCAATATCCCATCCACATTCACAGATGGATTCTGCATACCATTGCTTTTTTTTTTGATAGCACCATTCTCTGTAATCTGTAGACTGTAGTGCATGGAAGGGATCATGAAAGCCACCACATCTGGCACCAACAATCATTCCATGGTCAAAGTTGCTTGTAACACACATCTTGCCTATTCAAATGTTTGGTTGAGCAATATACTTGCTTTATACTGTTTGTTTACTGACTTGCAGCCACAGGATTTCCTGTTTGGAGGAGCAGAATATTTGTCTTAAGGAGCACATATACCAAATAAAGTGGTCACTGAGTGTGTGTAATTAGATTGGCTGCAACAGACAGCAGTCCCCTTATACTCCTGTCAGCTAAAGACAGGTAGATGAGGCTACAATGATTACATGATCACCAAAATTTGAACAGTTAAAGTTTCCTGGTTTGACAAATCACGATTTCTGCTGAGACATGCAGATGGTAAGGTCAGAATTTGGCATAAACAGCATGAATCCATGGGTCCATCCTGCCTTGTGTCAACTGTGTAGGCTGGTGATCATTTAATGATGTGGTGAATGTTTCTTTAAAGCAACTAAGGACCAAAAAGTAGACTGGAAATCACCCAAACTGAATTCAATTGCCTGAATCCAATTGATTGTGTCATTCCAACACAGATCACTCAGTATGGATGTAAATGCCCTCAACCTAAAGCTGGCAGCCTGCACTATAGCCTCATATTCATAGTTTCATTTTAAATCTGGTGTCATGGAGTACTGTGCAAACAACATTATTTGTGTTACTGTCCAATTACTAATGGCTGTCTGTCATTTCCTGCCGTACTCCTCTTGTGTGGAACTGAGATTGCAAAGTCGTTTTTCATTCATACGTCATTTGAGATTTACCAGGAAAAACTCTGTGACCTCTGTTTACATCCATAAAATCCTTTGGTGAAGGGTTTAACCAAAAAGGAGAAATCAGTTACAGTATGTACTTGCATTAATCCTAAAGGCAAAAATAGAAATGGAAGTATATTCAGTCACACTGTATGTCTTACCCCAGAAAGAAAGCTTAGTGTCTAACCATTTGTGGCACAACAGCATAAAGGAAATATTATAAGACTGTAGTGAAAGCATCTAAATCGTAGAAAGATGCTCGGTCAGATGGTTTTATGGTTTGTTGTGTAAGGAAGGGAAATAGATATACAGAACAGCACAGGATGTTGCATAACGACTCATTTTCAACATGTGAGTAATCCAAATGACAGTGACAGTTCGTGTTAGGATAGCATTTTTTTTTTTTGGTTACAAGAAACACGAAAACAAGAATTTGTATTTCAGAAAGGAAGAAAACAAGCCTGTCTGGATGGAACCTACTATTTTGCTGAACGTTGAATTCATCTGAATTTTGAATGTTGTGTATCATTCATCTTTCATCTATTTTAAAGGTAGCAGCAGTAGTATTCGCCTGCAAAATCTAAAATAGAAAAGAAAGGATTGCTGGATTCTTGTGCTGCAAATAGGAGCTCTTCCACCCAGACAATTGCTGCACATCTCACAGAATTATGCCATCTTGCCTGTACTGTATGTATATATAAACTATGAAATTGTGACAACAGAGCCTTTACATTAAATATAAGCTATGTTTACCAGAAAAATGTAGTGTATGCATGATGATAATATTTGGAGGAAACATTCTCAGACTGAAAAGGTTTGGGCACAGTAAAACCGAATAATGCTGTTACTAAATAACAATGCAACAATGGAAGCAGCCTAACAAGTACCTTATGTTGAAGCAAAACTATATTTTAATAAGGTAATCCAAATACATTATGTGTGCCTTTTTTACATTGCTACACAACATTGGTCTCATTTCAGCTGTCTGTAATGCTTATCCTGCCCTCATTTCTGTGCCTTCATTTCCATATTAATTGTGTTATATCCATTCTGCTGCTGAACTAATGTTTTGGAATTTTAGCTAAATGTTTCTGACATTTAGTGAATGTTTTGCGTATGAAGTTAAACGTTTGCAAATGTTTTATAGATTTTGCTAAATATTCAGCTAAATATTTCATACAAGGGACACATAAGGAAAAAATGCATAGCAAAATACTATAATAACAAAATAACAATAATGATTTAAATCTCTGTCTGAGAGAACCACCCCTGTAAGGTCAGCCTAAGTACTTTCACAATTTTTAGCCCATTGTGGTAATGATTGCAATCTGAGACATAGTATTGACCTTTGGTAAATATCAGAGTTTTCATACAGACACTGCTATTTACTGAAGTTATTGTGCTCTGACTGAACAGAGGAAAAAAGTCACAGACTTTTCATAATTATTGCAAAAATGGCAGCAGTATTTTATTTCTAAATGGGCTCTCAATTAATTCACATCCTGTTCCTCTGACAATTTTGTGTGACCTAATAAATCTATAATGATGCTCAGCCTTTGTATATTTCATAAAGGCTTAAATTGCACATTACGTTCACCAGGTGTGGAAAAAAAAATAGGTTCTGTAAAGCACAGGAGCAAAAATTTCAGTTGCTATGATACTGCTTGCTCTGTTAGACAACAATCTACAGGGTAAATCGTTTCATTTGAAAATATGAATTGTGGAAAGTCGACCCTTTCTATCACCCTAACCCGTTCATAGACTACTTAGCCATGTTCAAAAGGAACAGCTGAGAACGGTCGTTTGTGATGTGGGTGTATTTCTGTTCATCCAATGTGATACAGAGATCTGCTCTAACATAAGGTGTGTTTTTAAGTCATTTTACTGACTGTTGAAAAGCCTCTGTCCTGGTTGGCTATATTTGCACAAATACATTACTAGACATATTTGTCCTTGGAGTTAATTTTTTTATATCAGGGCTGGGCCGGTGAGGGTTTTTTTGCATTCATTCATTTTTTTTCCGGGTGCAATTTTCAATCACTATGGTAACAAGATATACTGTTTGTAAGCGTTCTATCTGTATAACCTATTTTTTAATTAAACCCATTAGGTCATGGTAAATGTGGTACACCCAGTATGCACACATATATAATTTTTGCCTTTCACTCAATGAGATCTGGAGCATGAATTGATGGATTGAACACTCTCCGCCATGTTATACGCATCTTGCCAAAAGAAATTATCCCAAGCCTCCACCCCCATATGCCAATTAGGCATTGCGACAAGTCCTCTTTTAAAATAAGCTAAGCATACAATGTTTGCACAAACATGTTCTTTAGTCTTGAATCAAAGGTTTATTTAATTTCTTCTCTGTTCAAACCTTTGGCCTCCTTTGATATTGTCTGAAATACAGGCAAATGAACCGATAATATAATGAGCATGATCTGAACCTCATTAGCACATTCATTTTCCGTGATAGATTTCCCAAGGATAACCAACCTCGCCTTTACAGTGTTTGTGAGGTAATGGATGAGTGCATGCACAATAGAATAATCTGGCTGTAGTTGAAAACCTGAAAGCCCACTAAAAAAGGGAAATAAAACAAGTAATGTCTTAAAGAAAGCATATGTCCAATACAGAGAAACAGACAGATATCAGATATAAGAAGGGTATGAGGGCCAGACTGAGTTGAAGCCAAGCTACCGATTAATATTACGATGTCATTAAGACATGATTAAGAATGATTTTTTTTGTTTTTGTTTTATTGTCTTTCTTAGTATGATAAGTATGATGGGGTCTGCTGTGAGCCACTACAGGTTTTTTGACCTCACGGCATACATTGCCATTCTCTCGTTTTGTTTTTTATTTTAATTGATTATTAAATGTATGTACAAATTAATAAATTAAATAAAGACAGCATCATTGAGTGAACACTCAAAGAGGATCAGCGGTCTACTGAAGAATAGGTGGCTTCCAACTGCCCGACTCAAATCAAACTAAAGTATCCACTGTTGAGTCGAACAGCACATTTTTATTTTATTTATACTGCACCCTCAGAAAATTACTCCCCTCAAAATCACATGGTTTCCGACACAGCTATTGTTAGCATTTGTAATCAATGGAAATTGTGACGCATTCCCAATGAATGCTCACCTTTTTGTATCAGTGTTAACAATTATGCATAATATTGGTGTGCAATAATAATTATGCATAATAAAGGTGTAATTACATCTGTTAGTTCCTGTTTCACACCCTTTTCCTTGAGGTTCTACCCTACTATCCTTAACAGTTGAGCATCTTTGACAGCGAGCTGTTAATTGATGAGTCAAGTAACAATTACAGTGTGGAATATTAAGTACTGAATATTTTTGTGAAATTAATCTTTTGATATTTGCATACCCAGGTAAAGTTTTCCTTCAGCAATGAAAAGGAATCTTATCAAGCTGGTGAGTAGTGCTTCCTCTGGCATTTTTATGAATGAAATAAAAGGGTTTATCCACACTATAAGACATGGCTTAGGAAGCGAGTAGGGCCATGGTTTGTCCTGCCTGGCATGTGCAGTCTATCGCTCAGCTGAAATCCACAGTGTGTCTCTGTTGCCACTGTAGCTGAACACATTTAGACCATGGCATAGCTGGTGTGTGGTGATGAATAATTAGATGACTAGAGACCAATCACAGCTGGCCAGGTGTCAACAAACAGCATATCACCTTGCCTGAGTAGAGACCAATCACAGCTGGCCTGGTGTCAGCAAGCAGCCTATCACTTTGTGTGGATTAGACAACAGAAAATGGTGAGGACAGTAATATCTCTCATGTTCTCCCGCAGTAACTGTGAAGTGTGAAGCAGATGTGTCATACACATTCATTTCGTACAAAGTTGGAAGGTTTTACAACAACAAATAATCCAGAATTTGTGCTTTATTCTAATATTATTCTATTAGAATATTGTATTAGTCTAATAACAAAACATACTACACTGGACTTTATGATGTTTTCACCACACAAGCTTTAATCCATATTTGGTCTTTACACCTTAAAGGCCACAAACAGGCAGTATTTCTATTGACCTAATAGTTATAGTTAAAAGATTTTAAAATATTTTTATTACAATTCCATTTTATTTATATGAATAACCCATATTCAATATGTATAATACTGTACAGTGTTTTCTGGAATGTCTGATTCAGAAAATATATATTATTTTTCATGATAAACAAACAAAAGACTAGTTGAACAGCCTTTCATTTATGTAAGACTGGCATTTTTTTATTTAATTTATTTATTGCAATGAATCTGTCCGTAACGATACTGCACATAATTACTGATAACTGAACCATAAATAGGCACTGCAAAAAGATAATTAATGGCAAGCTTCTTGGTTGTTAGCATGTGTTCCCTGGTACAGTACTTTGCACACACACACACCTATGCATGCACATGCACACACACACACACCTACTGGATATGCATGCACGCACATAGACAGTATGTGTTTGTATGTAGGAACATATATGTGCAAGAAACAGAGGCTTTGGCCTTCCCCAGCCTCCAGTCCTGCAGCAGTGACAGATAGCTGTCTGTCTGCAGAGAAGAAGGTACTAACCAGCTGTCAGTAGCGATGGCCTTGTCATTGATATTTTGGTAAATGGATCAGTGCATTGTTGGCTAGATCACAAAATAATTATCCTGCTATCCGCTGCAGTGGGTGATTTGTTCAAACGAGTTTACTTGTAAAAGTAATAACCTGCCAGAAAGCACAAGGGAGACATTTGCGCTGAAATATAACTTCTGGTTACAGAGAGCGCCGACTGGACCAGGAGCCGGGTGAAAGACAGTCCCAGCCTCTCTCCGAGACGACAGTGACCTTTACCCACTGTCTTCTGTTACAGGAAGTACAGGCAGCATTAACAAGTGGCTGACAGCACTCTCAGGGACTCTGTTAGACTGGTAGACTTCTGCCGCGAGCTGGTCTCATAGAGAACAGATCAAATTTGAAATCTTGCTTTCTGATCACATGGGCTTTGTTCATACTGAGCTTGTTGGAACAGGACAAATCCTGATTAAAGATTCCATGTATTGTATTATTATTATTATTATTATTTTAGCTATTTACTTTTATTTTGCAGGATTCTTTGCCAGAAAAAATGCCCCATCTGCCATCCAAACAAATGATCTCAGCTCCTCTTTTGATCAACACAAAGGATAAAGAACACAATGCTAAACTGAGGTTGCTTCTATAGACCTTGACAGCCTGTGATTCTTTGTTTGAATAAATACTTCGCAATTTGTTCCCCCAAAGTTCTGACTATTCCACCTACATTTATCATCTCATAAATGCCCTTGCCAAGGAATATTTTACATCTTATATGCCACACAGTACTACTGAAGAGTACATTACTATTTTACACCTAACATGACAGTATTTAGGAGAGCCAGTGGCTGTTTTATATTACAGGCAACACTGTACTACAGGGGAGCCAGTGACTATTTCACACCCTACAGACCAGACAGTACTGCAGACAGCACTGCAGCTTGACTTCCTCAGTGGGCCATAGCTGCTACACTACTGAGCAAGATGATCAGTCTCTACTGTTTATGAAAATTAAGTGAATCTAAACAAAACAACCAAAGAATAAAGCGAGGACATTCTTTAGTCATTATAATTGTTTTCATTATTTTTAAACAATACTTTAAACTCTTTCATTTTTCAAGAAATTTAAAATGTTAATCTAATGCCCAGGGAAATGACTGATGATGATTTTGCTGTGAAAAGTAAAGAGATATCCCTTAGCAAGCAGAAAATTATCGAATCCTCATGGCTCCTAGCAAGCCAGCCACTGCCATGTTTTAAAAATTCATATACAGTATGCTTTGTCTTCTGAAATATATCTACATCAGACGCAGTCCTTTTGAAGGACAGGCTATCGTGTACAGCGCTTATGAGAAAATGTCTGAGTTGGATTGCAATATGTGGGGAGATGGTGGTAGCGATAGTGGAGTGATGGTGTGACAGAAAAAGACAAGATATGAAGTAGCGAAAAAGGTCAGCGATGCCTTCTCTGTGGAGAGAGGAAGGGGTTGCTGGAGAGAGGATCTCGTGTACATTGCTGCATCGGTGGCATTTACTGAATCCTGCCCGTGTCACTTCCTGTTGCTCTTAGACTGAAATAAACATTGTGTTGTTCCATGGTGGCAACAAAAAAGAAACAGCATCACAGATGGCATAGCTTCAAAGCGTATGCTGTAAAAGAATCTACACAGGCAGGGCATAACAAGAGAGGAGAATGCCTTCTGGTCGTGGCTTACTGCACAGGAAGAGTATTCTCCAGAAAGCGCATTGCAAGCTCAGTGTCGAACAGACAAAGCACCCCAACCACCTGGAAACCTCATACTGAACTCTCCACTTCCTCTACACTCATTCCTCTGCGTCCCAAATAGTCATAACTGCATCAATTTCACACACATCCTGCTATCTCCCCACTCATATTTCCCCCCACTTTCCCCTCCATCTCCTCAAATGTATGTCTCCTTCCGTTCGTCACATAACATTACAATCAGTTGGCAGAGACTACATATAGTGCACATCTATTAATTTTATACACTTATACTCATCCATATTTCTCACCCAAACCTCCCTACTTTCTACTTGTCCGCCATTCATTTGTTTCAGGGATGAGGCGCCTTTCTTCTTGTGCATCTCACTGGACCACTGTACGATATCATGGATTTCAACACATAGACTATTTTTCGCATAGCACAGCCATAGGAATGTAGCTTGTTTAGCTATGGGTAATACCAAAGAGATCAATTACCAGCTTTATTACACTCCAGTGCACACAGTCGTGGGACCTGATGCAGCCTTTTGGGGGATTCTGGGGGTAAACAATTTCAATAATGATGAAATATAGAGTCACGTTCACAGACACTCCCAGTAGAGTGAGAAAGAAGCAAAACCCTGCCCACCCAAATCAGCAAGCCAAGAACTCTGTATGATCTGGCATGAGCAATAGTCCCTAGACATAAAGTAACAAGCCAAAATATGTACAGTATATACTGTAGTATATAAACAGCATATTTTCATCATTTGGGGGGCAAGTTTCCGGTTTTTATTTATTCAACTACTTCTTTATTTGTGTTGCTTACTGAGATTAAAGATGCAGTAAGCAAAAGACAGAGAGGTATGTGCAATTATTCTTAATTAAATCATTGCAGTTTGTGTGTGTGTGTTTATGTTTACGCTGTAGATCCATTTAATTTAATTATGATGTTTATAATCAGCCCCACAAAGTATAAAGCCTAAGACATACTGTATGAATATATATATTTTTACATTTGTATTATGTAAAAAAAATCAACATGATCACATAATACAAGTACAGTCTGTATTTGGACAGTGATACAATTTCTGTTATTTTGGCTCTGTACTCCAGCATATTAGATTTGAAATGAAAGATTGACAATAAAATGCAAACTGACACCTTTAATTTGAAAGTATTTATATAGGGTAGGACTTACATAATTTTTTTATACATAGCTCCCATTTAGGGGACCAAAAGTAATTGGACAGTTGGCTTTTAAGCTGTTTCTGATTAGTCCGGTGTATTCAATCTCTTCCTTAGTTCAGGTATAATAAAGCCTTCAGTGTCTAGTCGTGATTCTAGGCTTTTGATTACCTTTGGAACCTGTTATTGGCATTTGTCAACATGAGGGACAGAGTTCTGCCAATGACAGTCAAGGAAGCCATTATGAGGCTGAGAAATGAAAAAAGAAAATAGTCAGAGACTTAGGACAAACAATAGGCTTAGGCAAAATAAACAGTTTGGAACATCATTAACATATTTAATACTGAAACTATCCTGTCCAGGGTAGCAAGGTTGCTGATGCAAATGGGCCATCACTTAGATTTGAGCACAGATTTATGAACAGTGGATCAATCTGTCTTTGTGTATAAATAGAAACCCTGGGTGGGCCTTGAAGTGGTTCAGCTCCTGCTAATCTTGTAGACATTTTTGGGTCTCAGTCAAAGAATCGGCATCCTCATCCAGCCCAATCACTTGTGTAGTCCCCTGAGATCTCTTTTGGGACCCCTCTATCGCTATATTTACACGTTGCCCCTAAGACATATTTTAGAAGTCATAGCACTTCTTTCCAATGCTTTTCAGACATCAAGTAGTTTTACTTATCAGTGGAACCAGGGGGATGTCAATGGGCTATATTTGCTACATGACTGTTTTGCCAATATAAAACATTAAAGGCTAAAAATGTCAATTTCTCTGATGCTCTGTTCCTAGAGAATTTGTGAAGGGAACTTACATTTCATTACAGACTGGTCTCCTGCATTCTGATGTGTTCTAGTAAGTTACTTGACAAACCCAATTCATAAAACAGACGTTGAGGAGCTTGGGGCCAAATTTACATACACAAAACTCACAGCGCAAAATGTGGCTTGACGAGTGTGTATTGCTGCGGTCGCAGTCTGCCGGAAATTAGCGTCTTATTTACCAAGGCTACAGCTCATTACCCAATCTGCGAATGGGACTGCCTACTAATCGCATTGTGTGAATGAGGCAGTTCTTAAACGGCATAGTTAAAACTCCTGTGTAGTGCATTGAATATCTTCACTGCCTGTGGCGATATCCATCTTCTGGTGAGGTGACATGTAAAAGTGTATCCAGTGCATCCCACATTTACTGGAGAGAGAGCTGGGGAGGGGATAGTTTGTTGGGAATCCAGTAATGCTGTGCCAATAACAATAACAGGAGGAGGCTGTACGGTGGGAAAGCTGGCATCCCTGAGCCAGCAACATTTACTGCAGGAACTGCCTGGGAGGGGGCAGTATGTTCGGTTGGGAAACTGGCATCCCGGTGCCAGCAACATTAGCTGGAGGGGGGTGTTTGGGAGGGAGTATTATGGTAGGGCGGAAGACTGGCAACCTAGTGCCAGAGACATTAACTAAGGTGGGCTGTTGGGAAGAGGAAAATGTGGTGGGGTGATTTGCTGGCATACCAGTGCCAGCAGCAGTGTTACTAGAGGATGTTGATGAAATGTGGGATTAATGTTTGCTCAAGGACCTGGCAACCCAGTGTCTGAGGGTATGGTGGGCTTTTGTGGGTGGAATGATGTCTGGGCTTTCCATTACTTTTGGCTGCTACCTGCGCTGTTTCCAAAATTGCAAACTAGCACACTATTTTGTATGCCAAAATAGTATGTGTATGGGAGGGCAGTTGAAGCTGAAGTTCTGAAAGTGTTAAACAATTGAAATGTATTGCATTTCGCCTTGCTTCACAGAAAGTAGTTAAGACCAATGCAATGCGTCTGATTACCTTAGACAAAGTCACATCAGTTTCTATGAGGTAGTACCTCATACATCGATAATATACATACATAGTGTGTAGTACGCAGTATACGTTTTATGGATTTGAACTGGAATGTAACTTTGCTGGAAGTTGCTAAAAGTTGAAATAACTGTGCTTTATTGCTGGAACAATGATAAGTAAATGCCTCTGTCTTTTGAGGCTCTCTGAAGTCTGATGACTGACCAGTCGGAAATGTTTGATGGAAATTCATCTTGGAAGTGTCTGACCGAGGCGTGAGAGCTGCGGTTTCTGGTGCGAAGCAAAGCCGGGCTGACGTCCTCAGTGGCCCAGCTGCCGGCTGAAGAGAGTGGGGGGAGCGGCGGACTTGAACGCCGAGGGGGTCTCCCTCGACTGGACCTGTGGTTCTCTGGCTGCAGTTTGGAGCAAATCTGACGGACAGTTGATCTCTGCGTTGAGGCGTAAGGAGAGATGAAATAATGGGAATAGATATTACTGACAGGAGACAAGGATGAAGGGCGAGTTTGACTTTTTGAGGGAGCAGCTGCAATTTTTGGAGTAGCATGGGCAGAAGGGAGTTCTGTATGACCAAGCGACTTGGACCAAGTTGAAAAAATTGTCTTCAGATGGCCTATGGGATGGTTTATCAGAAGCTATCCATTGAAAAGTTCTGTGGAGGAGGTGAGAAAGATGGGTTATTGAGTCCTCAGATAGATCTGAGTTTGTATGTAGCCAAATATGCAGAGCTGAGGAACTCTGTGTTCTGTGACTGACTTGCACATAAAGGAAGGTTTTGGATAGGAAAACAGCAGAAGGGCATTTGAGGTGTTGTCCAGCTCTTGTACCTCAATTATTATAGCTCCAATTAAAGACTGATAGGGGATTGTTCATGGTTTCCTTTCCTTTTGGCTGTTCTCTGGCTATTTCAAAATGTTGTTGGCATGACTTTTTACAAGAAAAAAAGAACACACATATCCCCTGGCAGGCCTGTTATCATCAGTTGCTTTTAGTGTTGATTTTAATGTACTTTTTTATTGACCTTTAAAGCTTTATGGTCGAGCACTGGAATACCTGGGTTACTCACCTTGTATTAGCCTCATGTTAACCTGAGGCAATCATAAAATGTTTGTGCGAGTGTGTTCTCAATACTAGCCTGAAAATCAAGGGTGACATTGTTACTGTTGCATAGATTATCCAATTCTCTGCCTCATTGAAAGTAAGACAGTCCTCCTTTCTCTATGCAGTCTGTGAAAAATATGTTTTTATATATTAGGGCATAACTAACCCTCATGTAGTCCAAACGTCACGTGACTCATAACACACGCACACTATTCTTTGCCATTATTTATTGAACCAAAAATAAACGATCATGCATACGCCATGTGTAACCTGCAAATGAGTGCCCCCTGGCTGACCCCAGAATCCATTCCACCAGAGGCCTGATTCCATACTCCATTTCTCAAAATCATTTGCAGCCAGTACTTTGATTGATTGAAGTTGAATATCTCTTAAGTGATTGGGGGGAACAACTTTAGAGGATGTTTCTGATGTTCTTGTCAGCTTCTTTGCGTGATTCAATCTACTACTGTTCATGATAGAATTGGTTTATCATTATATTACATATACAGTATGTGTGAATTAGTAATTCATGTTTATCATAATTCCTAATACAAATCCAAATTCAAATACAACAATTACTCATCAGTTATTTATGTGATATAATATGATTGATGACTAGATGAAACACATATAGTACACGTAACATCATATACATGCCTGTGTTATGAAAATAATATTTTTGGCTGAGAGTATTTGAATCTCAGAGGGAGAAAAGCATTGCTTTTAAGGACCTGCCGAGTGCTGAGTTAATTTTGTCTGAAATGAATCCATGCATGATATAGTATTATATTGAAAAGCATGGTGTGTTTGAAAGTGCTGCAAAGAAATTCTATGTTTCCATTATTTTTGACAGCTTTGTGAATTCACAGAGTCACAATTGTTTCGGCTTGGATATTTCATTTATTAGACTTACAGTATCATTGTCAAAAGAAAAGTAATAATATAGGCCCCATTTACACCTGGTTGTTTTACGCATCTTCAGCACACAGATTACAACTGGATAGGGATTCAGTTCAATCTAGGTTTTGAAAGAGCTGGTAGCTGGTTGACCAGCTCAGACCAGCTCCATAGTCAACATGGTTTGACCAGCTCAGGCTATGTTTTGAAACAGCAGGTAGCTGGTATAGCAAGCTGGTCATAGTTGGATTTTACACCACAGTTATTCACATTATGAAGCACCCATCACCCACAAGGAACAGATTTAAATCCAGTTGCCTTAATTACTTCAGAGACACATCCAAGACAGTTATACAAGTGTAAGTTAATCTGTTTCTCCAAGATATATGACAAAACTCATCCTCACATGATGTAGCCGTCCTCCAAAGCAACACACAGCAGCTCAGTCACACAGCAACCAGGGTCTTGCTGTATACAAAAATCCCATCAGTGGCCTTCTGTTGTACATTCCCTGCTGAATACGACATCTTCTCTTACTTTAAGGAAGTGAAAATCGCCTTATGAACTTGCTATTTTGTAAGTAGCTACCATCTTCGAGAGACATAACAAAACTGGAACGGGGTTGTCTGGGTTGTGCATTTATGTACAAAATGGCAATTGGATTTCATTCTGGCTGTCAGGAGTCCCATCTCATTGCCAATGGTTATATTTTCAAAAACTCGAAAGGCAGAATCAGGCACAAACACAGGCATTTGTGCACTCCTGCACATATATACACACATGCATATGTACACACACACACACACCCACACATGCACATGCACACACTGGCACACACAACCAAGACAAAATGAATTGCAGGAATCACTGTCAAAACAACAGTTTGTTGTTTTTGTTGTAGGAAGAGGTGAAATTGCAGGCTGCTGTTTGAGCTAGACAGGGGGGAGATATGGGAGAGAGCAGCCATTTTCTCAACCTCAGAGCTCCTGTCGTCTAACTGACATCAGATTCATCAGTCAATCACATTCTGACGCTTTCCTGAGAGGAGACCTATGGCAACAGTACCCGGCTCAGAAATAGATTGATGCAGAGAAAACGCACATAAATTTACTCAGTTTTACCCCCCACACCCCCACCCTGCTTCTTGCCATGAGAAAGAGCACAATGGCTGGAGTTAAGGCTCCCTACTGTGCTTATTGGAACCTTTTTATTTACGACAAATTTGTTTGTGCAATCGGATTGCGGGCATCCGCTTATAACTGAGTACCACTTTCAGTGGCGGTCTTGGTCAAAAATATATTGTATTTTCTAGTTACAAATTATATCATTTATATATATATTATATATATCTTTTTTTTTTTTTGCGTTCCGCAAATGTACAGCTTCCTCTGGCTTCTATAAATAACAGTTGTACTAATGCATCCGTGTACATTACGGTAAAGATCGGTGTATCTGGGCAGCACCTGCTCAAACACCGATGGCCGTGAGCACACAGATCCGATGAACACACAGATCTGCTGACTGTGTCAGCGTAGCCCCCACCCACCGCCTACCCACCCCCCACCCCAAAAAAAATAAAACTGTTAAAGAACGTGCGTCTCGCCAGATGCCGGAGCTCTGCCTGGCTGAGGGGAACAGAAACACGGGCCACTGTGGAGTTGCGGAGCCCTTTCATCTCAGCACGGCAGTGCCACACCTGAGATCTGCACCTGAAACCTTCTGCTTCCAAGCCCCAGCCCTGCTCCTGCCACACAGCCCCAGCTGGCTCCTGCTCATGTGCCAGGGAAGAGTTTGTATGGGGGGGGGGGGTGTTCCTCGCTTAGCCCTGAGGCAGTACTGGGCTACACACACGCAAAATATTTATGTTCCCAAACCACAGATTAATGAGAGGTTACCCCTCTGTTCTGGTTAGTCTCTGGAGTGCCCTGGCCACGCCGTGCTGTTCTAAAATAACGCGCTGGCCATCACTTCTCCTTTGCTCTGAACGCCTGTAGAGGAGATACATTCCTTGAATTAATCAGCTCACCAACACTGCAGACAGCCTTATGCACGCACGCAATATGCTCAGGTAGCGCTGCGCGGAGTTAGCGGCGCTCGCTAACGTCTGACAGCTCCGGTTCCTCGCCTCAGCTCCGGGTGGGCCTCTGAGAATAATTTACGGAGAGAAACCACTGCGGGCATGTCTGCCGGGCGCGGGACGAGCTTGCGACCTTTCTCCGCTTCTCCGTTTGTAATCGAGATGCAGGGGCCCCACACGAGAGAAACTTATTAAAAGCGGAAGCTTCTCTTCTGACTCAGCAGCATCCTGTGGAGACTCTGGCTTGTCAGAAAGGTTTTATCCCAAGATGGTCCAGTTCAGGGTATCATGGTGTGTGTGTGTGTGAGTGTGTGTGTGTGTGAAAGATAGCAACTATCAACAAGACTTGTCAGTATACAGTAATTCAAGAACAGCTTACATGCATTTTATATTGAATTGAGAGAGAGAGAGAGAGAGAGAGAGAGAGAGAGAGAGAGAGAGAGAGAGAGAGAGAGAGAGAGAGAGAGAGAGAGAGAGAGAGAGAGAGAGAGAGAGAGATGGGGGCTGAGGGAGAATTGAAATTGTCAGAAAATATGCTGGTCAGACTGCTGCTTGAATGGTCTTTTAATAATAAAAAGGTGATTAGAACAAGATAAGGTTATCTAGTGGTATTGTTAAATTGAAGAGTAGCACAGCTATCTCAGTGAAAACCATGTCCACCAAGCCACACATGCCGATGCACATGCACAGATTTTAGACCCTTACAGTACCCTTCACAATTGTTTACGTTTGTATAAAATGTCTTCAAACCTTTTGTGATCATCTCAAACATAATGTGACTTACTGTAGCAGACACACTCTCTGAAGTGATATTCCACAGCTTTTAATCGCATTACCTTTGAGTAATTCAGTAAGAAGTAAGACATTTTACAATTGTGACGGCTCTCCCCTACCTTTAATACTTTTGATGAAAGCTCAAGCAGTAGAACAGTATTGTTTGCCTCATTTTCATCCTTATTGCCGGGAAATAATTACCTTCAACACATTCAATATGAATGGTTGATGCAGTGCACAACCTTTTGTTGCTGCTTTGAAACCTCAAATTACAACTAACTCAATGCAATATGAAAAGACAGACACACAGCTACACCACACGGACAGACATATAGAGCCAAATGGAAGACCCTGGAGGTAACCTTAATTAGCAGTAATTAATTACACTAATTAAGCTGTGTTTCGTCAGCATTATTTAGCTCCCCTTGATGTTACCTTGGGTGAACTTTAATCTCATCAAGGAGTCCCTTCTCAGAGTGTAAACATTTGTTTAGTGATCTCCATTTGAAACTGCGCACATGCTTTTTTTTTTTTTTTTTCAATAGCCACTGGGTGTAACAGTGGGTGTTACAACAACAACAAGGTGGAAACAAATATCAAGCACAGACAGACCTGAAAAAGTGCCATTGTGTAAAATCTTGCCAAAAATGGGCCTTTTTTCCTATTCTCTCCCAAATTAGCGGCCAATTGTACCCAGTTTATTTGCCCATGTACTGCTGAGGAAACACTACTACAACCCAGCAGCCAGATGTAGATCGACACACCTTCGTCTCGAGCTCCAGACTGTGATTCCGGGGCAATCAGGGGCAATTGTATGCAGGGATCCTCCCTGCCGAGTTCCACCCCTCCCTCGGAGAGGCGGTAGGGGGTGGTGGCAGCCAATTTTGTCACTCCCTCATGTGTCAGCCATACTTGGGCGCAAACCCCAGTCACCAGTGTGCAATTGCATCGAACCAAAGTCCGATGCCTTAACCGTGCACCACTGTAGTGTAAAGTGAGGCGTTTTAAGGCATATACAGCATACAGCTCAGTAGAGACACAAGCAGAATTAGATTTCTATCCAGGCTGACATTAATGTCATCTAGGTTTGTTTAATGTGCAGCAAGGTGTTCATATTTTTGTAAAATGTGAGTTTTTTTTTTTTTAGTTTTTTTTACGCTGTCAAAGTTTTACTATCCCTAGTTGAGACAGCCAGTATTGTCAATTCTTCTATTTCTGCTATTGTTTTTTTTTTCTTTAGTCTGATATTGTTTTTTAAGACGAATATTGAATAGTGTGACCCTGGAAATCACATTTAAAAGTATCCCAAACAATTAGTGGGTCAACAGATTTTAAATTGTGAAAGAAAAAGTCACTGCCAATTTTTTTTGCCTTATTTAAATAGACAGTATTTTTCAGAAGGCTCCGATTAACTTTCCAGTAACCACACCCACAAGGAGATGATGTTGCCTTAAGATTCATAACAATAATTCATAACAATAAATCAGACTCTTCTCTTCTCTTCTCTCTTATTTTACATTTACATTTTAGTCATTTGGCAGACGCTTTTAATCCAAAGCGATTTACAAGTGCATAGGTTCTTCCACAAGTCAAAGCATCACATCCATAACTTGGAAAATACACATGAAATGCTGTTCTAAACATATAGTCATCATAAGTGCAATTATTATTATATATTTTTTTGGGGTTAGACAAAGAGGATAGGGATATCAGAAAGGGGGGCAGGGGAAATCAGGAGGGAGGACTAAAAAGAGTTTGAAAAGGTGTGTTTTTAGGCTGCCTCGAAATAAGGGGAGGGATTCTGCTGTCCTGACAGTGGTAGGCAAGTCATTCCACCACTGAGGAACCAGAACGGAAAACAGGCGTGAACGTGCAGTTCGACCGCCAGGTGCACGTAGAGAGGGAACCTAATATTCAGAACAAGGGAAAAATACATTTAAAAATAGTCAATACGACTGGCTTGATTAAGTCGTCTCCATGTAAAAGCTTGGGTTTATTAATCTCCAGATGGCAACCAGGTCCACTGTACTCATAATAGTTGGTATCTCTATTTCATATCTCTTGAAATATGAAATATGAATATGGGTGATAATTGGAGAATGATTCCCTTTTCGAGAGTAATTCTATACCATATTATAGTCCCCAACCATGATGGTTGAATGTATTTTATCTTGCAAATTTAAAATGTTATCCAATCCAATGCTATCCTTTTGAAAAAGACTGGGTCATCATTATTGGGTCCATATGTTAATAATATAAATAATTTTCTCATTCACCTCTATATTAAGTATGAGCCATCTTTCTCCTGTATCAACTTTAGCCCTGTGAACCTTAAAATCAATATCATTAAATAGAATCATAAGACATTTTACCTTTCTCAGTCCATGGCTGACGTAAATTTTGGCGTTTCCTGTATGCAAAGTATGTGATACTTTTTTTCCTTTCACAAATTAAACACAGCTTTTCACTTTCTACAGTTGGCCAGGCCATTAGCATTATTTAACTTGCTATGCTTATTTCTCCTGGGGACATTTATAAGAAGACATTCATGTTTCAACTCTATGAGATAAACAAGCTAGTGTCCCCCATTCCCATTAAACTTAGGAAGCAGCACCACACTGCCAGGTGTCACAGTACATCGTGAGTCAAAATATGAGTGTTTACTACTCTTCAAAAAGGAATTATGATCATGCAGAAAAGCATTGAAGGTTTCACAGGCTAACTGTTGACCACATTTATTCAGTCTGAATTGTATGCTAATACAGTGAAAACACCTCAGATGTTTCACACTTCAAAAATATTAAAAGAAATGAAATGCCAATGTGACATTTCTGTCTCATTATTGATGAATAGGAACATGCATTTATGCTGTTGTTTTGGGATAAAGGGCATTGCTTGGGCTTTTGAACACATGAAGCATGCAAGCTAATACTGTGTGTAGCACACCCACGCATATGCAGTGCTGTGTACTACCTTCACTAATTCAAATGGCCTTCGTCACCCACTGCTCTATTAGGAAGCTAATATTCAGAGCTTTTATTAGGGAACCACTTATGAAACATAAATAATAATAACAGCATAAAGGCGGAGTGGAGTTTTTCAGTTAAGGCAATTGAAGTGAGTCTTACTGGTACGGTAAGAACTCTTGCCATTCTGTAAATGAATAATAATCTATTTCATGTGAAGGCCTGAAAATTACATTACAGCATTAAAGCGGACTAACTGGCTTGTGATGAATGAATGCTTGAGGCTTTAATGTAGTGGTGTTCCAGACCGAAATAGCACACTTTTCTTAAACTTTTAATATGACTTTGAAATCTTAATTCATTGTGGGTGATTACATTGGCTACTGTAAATATTGATTACTTCAGATGTGTTTTTTAACACCAGATGTTAAAAAAGCTGTTTACTTTTTTATTTTTATTTGTTTGTCAGTCTTGCTCAACATTCATTGTGTATGTGTAAGGCATTTTCCTGAGCCAACAGAGCTTTAGGTTCTGTAACACTGAGACACATAGCCTATAATTGTGTCTGGCCTATAAAAGCATTAAAATTAATACCATGACCTGCTATATTCCCTGGTGCTCTAGGGGTATAGGGGAGTAACCTAGAACTAGGTAGTGAGGATGAGGGCAAGGAGGAATCCTAGCTATGCAAAAGTGAGTAAAAAACCTGCATAAAGACAAAAGCGGAGAAAAGAGTAAACGCTGGATGGATGGCTTAAAAAGGCAGTCGCCGACCCTTTGAGGGTTATTTTCCCTATTTTCCATTTTTTACAGATTAAAATTTTTTATCTAATAGCTAACCCATCATGCAAAAGTTTAGGCCTGTATATGATATAGTTTAGTTGGTAGGCCCCATAATATAAGAAAACGAAATCCTCATTTTAAGATGCAAAACAAAATACAGTGTATTATATATTCACTTGGGCGGCACAGATGGTGCAGTGGGTAGAACTGCCGCCTCACAGCAAGGAGGTCCTGGGTTCGAATCCCTGTCGGCCGGGGCCTCTCTGTGCAGAGTTTGCATGTTCTCCCCGTGTCTGCGTGGGTTTCCTCCGGGTACTCCGATTTCCTCCCACAGTCCAAAGACATGCAGGTTAGGCTGATTGGAGAGTCTAAATTGCCCATAGGTATGAGTGTATGAGTGTGTGAGTGAATGGTGTGTGTGCCCTGCGATGGACTGGCGACCTGTCCAGGGTGTATTCCTGCCTTTCGCCCAATATATGCTGGGATAGGCTCCAGCCCCCCTGCGACCCTGTTCAGGATAAGCGGGTTAGGATAATGAATGAATTAATTAATTAATTAATATATTCACTTGAGTATATCTCCAAACAAAGTGTCAGTTCAGGTATATCATCCTAGATTACAAGACGAGGAAGCAGTAGAATTAGTAGTACTATTAGTAGTAGTATTTGCGCTGCAAATACTGTATGCATGCCTGCATTTGTTCTTATGATACACCATACTGGTACAGAATGATGTTTGTCTCCAAACTTTCTTTAAGAAATAAGCTGTACTTTGGTTGTCTTCATTTTTTTATTATCTCTGTATAAAGAACACTGGGTTATTTTATCAATGTGCATTTTCATATTGTGATGTAACATTGAGTTAATAAGAGCACATTTCTTTTTCACAAAACCACATGAAACTGCGGTTTTGTGGAAAGATTGTGGGTGCTTATTACTGAAAAAGATTCCTTGAGTGGCAGTTCCTTTGTACTGTACTTGCACATCTGCTGCCGATGTTTGAAAGAGTTTTAATGATCCCCAAAAGAGTCAGCGAAGAAGGCAACAGGCCAAGAAGCTTGAAACTCTCAGCGCAATATTTTTTATTGAAGATGGGATATATGTTGGGGTGCCAAGAAGTTAGGTGATTAAATGACATCCATGTCAAAAAAAAATCCCATCTGAATCATAGCTCAGCAGGAATTTAATATCAGGAATATTTTTGCCATTCTCCTCCATTTACCCTTAAAAAACCAAGATTTTATCATCTATTATATGATCTAAAATTGTTGATCAGCTTAACATCTGGTAACTTAGATTACCAATGCAAACCATGGTGATCTGTGGTCTGTTAACCATATTGGCTGATTTTGTTGCTTGCAATCATTGTCATGATTTTGGTTGATTTTATAATTTGTAATCATTGCCTTGATGAATTTTATCCATTTACAGCCAAGTTTAAGCTTCCTGGCAGAGGAAGCCATGTTTTTGGCAAGATTGTCTCGATGCTGTTGACATTAACAAAGACCCTGAGACCAGTCGATGCAAAACATCCAATGCCATATTTCACTGCAAGAACAAATGTTTTTCACCATTCCTTTCAACATAACCATCATTCATGTACTGTAATGCAGAACTCTGTTGTGCATTGGCAAGCTGAATTTTAGTCTGATCTGATCTTAACACCCATTCCAATTCCAGACACGTTTTTGTGCTGCATTCAGAAAAAACATTTGATTTTAGACCTCCTGCACCCTTCAGCATAAATAAATATACTGTACATTAACACATTTAGCTCGTATAGAAGGGCAATGTTCAAGGACTTAGCTGCAGACAACTGAAAAGGGACATTTGCTTGTCTGTTTACATACAGTGGCCAAACTGTAATATCATGTCTGGGTAGGTTACAGTGACACCCTGCTCGTAGCTTTCAGTACATCATCTATACACACTTTCCAGCAACTGAAGAGGGATTATCATTCACAGTGAGTCCAGTGCTCTTCATCCATATTCAGGGCTGTGACCTTCAGCTCTCTTCCCTTTCTCAAGTAAGCAATTGTGCAGCTGATTATGGATGAATGGCCCAAAAGCGAGTCTTACAGCGCACGTGACCGCTTTCTCCTCCGTCCTGTAATGCCGCCTCGGTTAGTAGTACACTATAGTTCACTCACAGGGGTAGGTGTCAATCAACGGAGCAGTTTATTTAAGGGGTGTGGCGGGGGGGGGGGGGGGGGGGGGGTTAGGTCGGTTGTGTAATAAACTAGGCCCTATCGATCGGGCGTTGGCGGCAGGGGTCCTGCATCAACGCCGTGCGCCCTGACGGCCATGTTCCCGGCTCCCGCCCTTTCCCTTTCTCTGCGGCCCCTGTGCTCTTAATTGCTTCCCGGGATCCTACATTTGTTCTGTTCTGCTCTCTTTTTTCTTCTCTCGTTTTATCCCGCGAGGCACCTTGATTTAGAGGGACAAAAACAGCTCCGAATGATTACCACGATGCTCGGCCGACTCTCGCATTCGAAATCCCTTCAATCCCATAACAAGGCCCAGTTCACAATTATGCTGAATTCAGCCAATTATGCTTGGATTATTGAAATTCTGCCAGACAGTCAAATAACCCCTGCAGGGGTTCTGAAGCTTACGATAACTGTGGATAATCTTGTTGAGATGTATGGTAGGATAATACATGTATTGTTTTTGTTGTTTTTCCAAAGATGCTTTTGAACCTTAACTTTTATCTTTCACCCTTACACTGAGCAGATTAATCTTAATAATTATGATTTTAATTACAATGGATTATCGGTTTCCACACAGCCATGCAGTAAAGGGGAGAGGAAGTCAAGGAAGAGATGGGGAAAGGGGGGGGGGCGGTTGCAAAGAGCTGGAATATGTCAGATTATTTGTAGTTGAAAATCAATGTTTTTCAGAATTTCCTAATAGCTTTTAATTCTCTACAAATTTAGATTATTGGTCCTTTATGTTCTGACATAAAATAATTGGTTTTTGAGATACAGGGCTAATTTAATCTATTTTCATCTATATAATTGCATTTCTAATACTACCTTTCATATATCAGGCAGTTTTTTACTTTTTTATTTTTTGTGTGTATGATTTCTTCTTTCTTTTTCTTAACATACTTGCATGAGAATATACTGTACAGGCGTATAGAGGGAGGACAGGAAAAGAGGATTGCAAATGTTGTATAAGCATTGTATTGGTTCTTCCCTAGCTCCATGTATTATCGCGATCAAAATCTCCATAATGTAATACAGTATGGCCAGGTACAACAGGGACCGATGTCTTCCATAGAGATAATGGGGTCTTTCCATCTGAGTGCTACTATCTTTTTTTGCAGATGTGATACCTGCCAGTAAAGCTTTCTTCTGATTACAAGAGAGGGATCATTCTGACTCAACCAGAGAGACAGAGCCAGGAGAGCAGGGAATATGTATAGAAAGTAACATCAAACCAGATAATTCAGAAGCTACATTCCCCCAGAACACTCTCACCCCAGGGCAGGTCCTGACCATATGCACAAAGGTGCTGAAACTACAGTACTGTTATCAACGTCCTAAAGACAAAAAGGGTACATAGGGGTAGAGGCTAACTCCATCTCTAAATGTGTCCAGGGAGTCAGATATAATCTACGAATAAAGTTGTAGTGGGCCATCTGATAGCCTGGATTCCTTGAAGAGAGATTGATATTATTAAAAAAAAAATGATTCTACAAAATATTAACTTCAGCCAAGTCCCTAGACCAAAGTAAAGTAGGGTAGATGCCAATGTTTGATATGCCTGCCTTGATTAAAAACAAGAATAATTTGGTCACTATCCCTCTAGTTCTACCCCCTGTGTCCTAAATAACTTGAAGAGGGTGTGGTAATGGTAGTCCCCAGGGAAGTGTGTATGAGTGTGTACTTATCATAAATGTAGAATTGTCTTAATCAGTAAGCCTCTGTTTTTAACTTAATGGCAAAAATACAAGTACCATCCAAGAAAATTGAAAAATCATTACAAAGTAACTCAATAAGGTATCGGGGCACCACGTGTGCCGACTGTGGCATGGAATCTCTGGAGGCAGGAATTCTGCGGCAGGGATACAATAACAGACAAGAAAGTCAATCAACTCGCTCCAGAATAACTCGGAAATGCTTGAGTGGGTTCAGATCTGGTGACTGAGAAGGCCATGAGATATGAAGAAAGTCAGTGTCACGCTCGTCAAACCACAGGGCTACTGATAGCACTCCTGTGGACAGGAATATTGTTATCTTGACAGACACCCCTCTCTGCAGGAAAGAGATGGTTCAACATTGTGTGAAGATGATCACTCTAACAGTAGGTAACAGCCGTCATCAACCTTGCCTTCTAAGTAAGTGTATGATTGCACCCAGCTGATGCCAGGGAGATAAGGTGCTTGCAGAATTGGCCTTCCTTCTCTCTCAGACACAATGGTACAATCAGAAAAACCAAGCAGTGAAGTATTGTGCTATCCTTTGTTGAGTTTAAACTTAAGGCAGCACTCGTTCGTACTAGGATCTTGTTTTTCCATTTTGTGGCACAAATGACAGCAATTCTGGAAAACAAGATCCAGGAACTAATTGGAAAACTGAAAAAAGCATAGTTTTATTTGACCACTTTCCTTGGTGAAACTTTCAGAGGGCTGCCTGGTCTAAAAGACTGGCTTTCAGGCTGCTGGATTGTTTGTGTTGATTAGGACACTGTGCTTCACAGCACTGACAGACTCCTTAAGAAAAGATATGTGAGCCAATAACTGAACTGAATCACAGTGCTCAATCCCCAATTGACATAGCTTTAGAGAGAAGCCAGTGTTTTTAAAAGGAGATGATCAGCATCCCAAAAAGAGCCGTAAAACAAGCATGAAAATATGTCTGACTGTCATCATGCACATTACAAATGTCAAGATTCCCATAATCATAATACATTATCAAATGATGCACTTTCATATTATAAGAGATGCATGGTATAGTCAACCAGTTTTGCAAAATCCATCACTATAAAATATCTTCTGGAATTAATATGGTCAATTAATGTTTTTCCTTGCCATAAACACCTCTCTGAAATCAGTGGCATCTTCCGAACAGCTTAGAAACTGACATCAAAAACATTAATAGTGATACATATTATTGAAGAACATAAACTTGATTTTATCATTATTTTTTTTAACAAATTTGGTTCTCAGATGCACCTCTGAATGTTAACCAGTACTTCCAGGAGTGGTAACTTTTCTTTTTGAATGGAAATTTTAAAACAAAATTGAAGATAGATGTTTTTTTTTAATTGCAACTTTGAATTAACATCGTTAAACTTTGAAGCAGTGTAGACCCTTTTTGGGTGGGTGGGGGACGGGGGGGGATATGCTATTCCTGCTCTTGTTTTAATGGATTTTTCTGTGCTTTTATACCATAGACCATGCAAATTGAATGCATTGTTGCACTGGGTTTGGTCTCTCTTAGTATAGCACTAAAATGCTTTAAGTCATACCTTTCAGGGAGGCAATTCTTTGTTATTTCCAAGAAGGAAATGTGGGGCCCTCAGGCTTTTGGCTTGGGCCCCTTGTACTCAACTACACCCCTTGCACAGCATGATGTGAACTTTTATGCTGATGATACACAAAAGGTTTTTTTTCTTCTTCTTCTTCTTCTTCTTCTTCTTCTTCTTCTTCTTCTTCTTCTTCTTCTTCTTAATATTATTATTATTCTATTGTGTATTATTTAGCCTTTATTTTACCAGTAAGTCCAAAATCTCTTGAGCAATGGAGACCTGGACATAACATGGCAGCCAGGTCACACAGTAAGCACATGAAACATACACATTGCAGTGGGAATATAAAAGTAGTAAAATGAGGTGTCATAAAAGTTATAGATATTTTATTATGTATATTATACCATATTATATAATATTCTTTTTTATTATATTATAAGGACCTCCAGACATTGGTCAGATACATAATTGTAATTGTAATTTGGATTCAAAATACTTTTCTGTGTTCGATTTATCTTGCCTGGTGTAAATATTATAACATGCTCTTTCATTAACTCACAGCATTAGAAGCTTGTCACCACTCACCGCTATGTGAGCAATAACTGAAGTGAACCACCGCGTGATGAAAGCGCTATCCATGTAACTCCTGAATTTTTGATATTTCCGTATTTACAGAAAGCTAGTTTGACACCATCACGGATCTTATTTCACACCGTCTGAAATACAATTCCTTAGCCGAGATCAACTGGCTGGCTGCATCTCCCCATGTAAACATGAAAGATGAAAATGTGCTACAATGACGGGGAAATGTTCTGTAAACCTGAGTGGTAAGTCGCGATGTCATAGCCAAGTAGCCAGCTGGCATGGAAAACTTATTCATTTTCAGATCTGTGAGCAAAATTGGGGAACCATACCTGTTAGTTCTGACAGCAGACCACATAAGTGACTGTATTTACATATGAATTATTTCCATGCATTTATTTCATTTTCAGTTTTAGTCCTGGTCCTTTGCTCATATCTGCTCATATCCTTCCTATCCTAATCTGACATGGTTCCAGTCAATGCAATGTCTGCATTTGCTTCTCAGATATGACTTCAAAGTCAAAGAGACTGCACCTTCCAAGGGAGCTATCCAAACAACATAAACATTTTTTATCTCCTCCACTCCTATTCCACACCTGTATACACCAATAGTTTTAGTCCAGTACACATATTAATATTAATTTTCTTAATGCAAACCCCTTGTTAATCCTGATAAAGGCATCTTGCCAAAATGTTATCAATAAATTCTTCATTTTTATTATTCAAGTGTGCAAAAGGCCCTCTTTATATACTTTTATTTATTTATCGTGAAATAATGCCAAAGTCACATTACTTGGTACAATTTCCTCAAATGAACCGAATAAAAGATGGAATGCTTAGACAGGCATATTCACGCCAGTACTAAAATCAACTAATCGCCCATTTACACCAACACTAAACTCAACTATTCATACTAGCACTAAACTCAAGAAGACAAAGCCCATCTATTTATATTACTGAAATAAACTGCAAACCAGTGCTAAAGCTCCACTATGTATACACACGCTAAAACACTTTATAATAGCACTAAATGGCAACCATTTACACCAGTGCTAAAATGCAACCATAGACAGTAGCACTAAAGCTAAACTGCTTCCAGCAGTGATAAAGCTCCCCCATTTTAGGGAGCTCTGGCTGATGAGAGGGAGAGCAGGTCAGAGCAATCAGCAATCACTACCGAATAGTGAACATCACCCACAGGGATTTCATGCAGTAGCACTCTATTTTACAGCCAGTTAATTACGTAGTTAGCTACGTGTGTAATTATTAGGTAACTACTTTGATTTCAGGGATAAGTACTATGAAAAAAGTAGCATGAAACAAACTCATTTGTTAAGTACTATGAAAACTTGTTTTACAGCTTGTTTCATACCTTTCTTACAAATGAAATCAAAATAGTTGCCTAATAATTCTCACAATAACATCAATGATATTTATTTTATTTGTTTTATTTATTTTATGTATTCTTACCTGTACATTTAAGATGCAAATTCAGGCAGTTTTCACATGCAAGAGCATTACTGTTACCAGAGAGACTGGGCCTCTATGCATTATTCATTATGCTCCACACATACCACCACATGGAAGGCTTTTTCCCAACAACAACCTTGAGAGGCTTACTCCTAGTTAATGCAGTTTTTAAAGTGTTCATCCTGTTTTACCAGAGGTTGAAGACCATTGATAAAAATTTTATGAAAACAAATGAAAAAAAACTTCAATTTCCAAGCAACTTCAGAACATGTTGGAGCGAATGTGTGACACATCAGTACTATGATTTTATTTTTATATTTTTTGGAAGTTTTAAAATTCCCTTTTTTATCCATCCTTTGATTCTGCCTGTCCCCAGTTTCCATGGTACCTTGTTGATGAATCCAAACTTCCTGTCAGTGCTAATAGGTCTATTTAATGGCAGCTGTTTGCTTTTTGTTTGACATTCCAATAAAACACCTTGTAAAGCACAAATAAAGGAGAAAAACAGAAACCTAATACACTTCTCAGATCTGGTAGGTGGGAAAGTATACGTACATGCCATCCTCTGCAGAGCTCGATTCATTATTCATCAAAAGGTGCTGAATAACCAATGCGCTACTGCGGAATTTCAAAAAAGGAAAAAAAGGATAGCATAAGCAATGGCATCTCGGAGGATTGTATTTATTTATTTATTCGTTTATTTATTTATTTATTTATTTATACTGAGAATGCTGGTAATCCTGTAAAGTCTGGATTTGCCTTTCTTTTCGATGCAGTGAATTGCGTGGAATAAGAAGAGCTTACAAGCTGCCAGATAGGGACACTTTATAAATCACAGAGGAAACCACAAGGGCCCCAGCTATTGATCCTGGAAAATCACAGACAGAACAAGCTGTCGGCGGGTGTCGATCCTCTGAGAAAAGACGGCATTTTACCATGGGGGGTGTTGATCCTGAAGAGGCCTATGGACGGCATTTGACCACAGAGGGCATCCATCTTGAGTATAGACAGCATGTACCATAGAGGGTGTTCATCCAGAGTAAGTCCTTACAGAGCATTTTACCATAGAGTGTGTTGATCCTGAGTAAGTCTAGACAGCATTTTACCATAGAGTAGGGGTAGGAAACCAAAATCCTGGAGTGCCAGAGACTGTCCTAGTTTTTGCTCCATCCGAGCCTATAGCTACAGAACCACATTCATTCAGGTCTAATGCATGCAGGAGATCATGTGTTGGAGGCACTCAATGTTTCACTATTCAGAATATACAGCCTCAGACTATAAGTAATAAGTAAAGGTCGGATGGAACAAAACCAGGCAAAGTGTCCCTGGCACTCCAGGACCAGTGGTGCCTACCCTTGCCATATAGGGTATTGATTCAGGGGAATAATCTCAACCCCCTGCTATAGCATAGTCTTTACTGAAAGCCTTACTCTCATGCACCGAGACCCAACCATTCCCCTTAGGTACATACACTTCTTTTTTTTCTCAAGTTAATCTCTTAGTAAATACAATTTATGTGACAAATCTGGTACTGGAAGTTATTTTGAAATGAGCTTTAAGTGCCTTTGAAAAAGAAGAAGCTCTCTTCGTATTATTATTACCAACAATAATGCCATACACTGTCAAATGGCTGAGAAAATTTTCATTAGTTTAGAGAGATGGAGATCATCTGGATCATTCTCATCCTCCAGTGCTCAATCTCTGCAGTACATTTATAAATAAAATGGCTGCCACTGACTGTCCACAGGAAGTTTCATTACCTGAACCTTAAGAACATGCTAATGAATATGTCCGCACGTTAAGCAGTTTCACATACATTGTAGAGGGCCTTTCTACTGAGGATTCACAAATATATGAAAAAATCTGGAAAAAAATAAGGTTTTACTCTAATCAGTAATGAAACAATTCATATTCCTACTGTGTTTGCTGCCACAGTTAAACCACAGGGCTGGTTAATATTTGGACCCATTATGGGCTATTTGAATCTTTTAAATCAAGGATCTTAAAATGTAGTCCAGGATGGCTGGGGTTTCTGAAAATGTCAGTGTTTTTCATCACTTAAGTGACTAATTAAAGTCATTGATTGGCTGAAGAGTCCATGCAACTTGTTTCCATGGCTCCAAATGGGCCACTGATTGAAAAACAACCAACAAACCCTGCACACTGCTGGCCTGGTGTTTAATACCCCTGATTTAAATGAAAATGAGTCGGAATTGTCTGAGACATCAATGTATGGGTCACAACCTGATCCTGTGTTTACACGACAAACAAATTGTTTACCAGTCGCTGGGAGCCCATTCATTTTCTATGGAGCTGGCAAGGAGACATATCAGGCTAGGTGGATGTCTCCAATCCAGACATCCAAAATGTGTGGATTGGAGACATAACAGGCTCCAAATTTTGTAAACAATTGAAGTTAGTTTATGTAGCAAATAATACAGAATACTTTTGACTCAATTCACTCACAATGGCTGAGAGAAATCGATGATATATAACTTTTAAAGATTTAAATCAAACCTATAGTGGGACTTTTGACCGTCCGGGTCCCAGTCATGTACCATAGCCACAAGGCTACAGGCTTAGCTATTTGACAACTTTTTCAGGAGCTTTGTTTCAGTGTGTGCAGGGGAACACAGATTGCATCAAACACATGCTGAATACATACAGCATTTGTTCTATATATGTGCAAAATACCAGATAGAGATTACTGGTGTTAAAGTAATCGTCTGGCATCTGAACACACTGCAAGCAGAACCAAAGACAAATGAGTAGGTAGGTCTTCTGCGCCATGTTCAAGTGAAAAATTTCATTATAAAAATTTAAAAAAAGATTTATATTCTGCAACATTTTTCCTGGCTCTGTGATGCATTCTGGGACTTGTGTCCATGCTGGATTAATTAATTCATTGGTCTTGGTAATTAGGTTTGTGCTTTCCAATCAGCATGCCCTACTGATTCTTCATGTCAAACTTGGTTAGCCAGGGAAAGCCTACATTTTACTTGTTTGTTGTTCTTGAATTGTTCTTTAATCAGCAAATGGCATTAAAAATGGGGCTTTCAGCATGAGCTACAGAAGGAAGGGAAAACAAGTGTGACAATTCTGGTTATAAAAATGTATGAAATTCTGAAATTGTGTTCCTTGTCATATTGCAGTGTGACAAATTGTGCAATAAAAGCCATTCTCCCCAGGAAATGGACTCTCCTGTTCCTGAACTCTCCTTGTTAGCCGCTGAGGACGCATTTGTAGTTGTCTTGGCCAGCATTGCTTCAATTTGCATGCCTGCTATTTATTGCCCATACACAGTGTGCAAATATGCAGATGCATGCAAATACGGAATTGCTCAAAATGGGACAATGGGAGACCTGTACAAGTAAAAGTGACGTGTGCAGAAATGAAAATGAAAAGGAATTGAAGTGATTTTGGGTTTAATTTCTGTACCCACCACAGCTGGCCCTGCTGTAGTTACGGTTGTGTTTGTTTCTCATGAGGCTGTAGAAATGAATGTATTGAGTTGTTATTGGGATGCAGAAATTGGCGTGTTTGGCTCTTATGGGGCTATAGAAATGTATACGTTTAGTTATTATGGGACTATACAAAAGGGTATACTTAGTTTTTATGGGGTTATGGAAATGAGTGTGTTCAGTTCTCTAGCGTTCTGTAGAAATGGGTTTTCCCATTATTTTGCAGGTGTCTAAATTTGTGGGTTCAGTTGTTTTTTTGGTAGCTGTAGGAACATTTTTCAGTTAAGCTCTTTTGTTGAAATTGGTGTATTGAGCTATCTCATGTGTTTCAGGCTTCTCAGAGCGGAGAATTTTTTTTGTCAAATTTATACTTTGAAGTGAAATTCAAATCAAAACTGTCCCACACCAGGAAGGAACAGCAGGTCACTTTTGATTTGAAGTGGCCAAGAAGTGAATATGACTATAAAAAGGAATGAGGCCATTGAACACCTCCTGGCTGGTTATTTTCCTAGAGTGAACCTATTAGTGAGTTAAATGATCTCAAAGTATTATGACTACAAATCCAGAAAAGTTATTTCTTGCATTTTCTCTTTCTATGCCAGAAATCCATAATTTGTTTAATAATGTCAGTATGAATTTAATTTTAATTTTCAACTGTATTTCCACCTAAAGCTAAAGAAATATTTCTTGGTCAGAAAATCAGGGGGGAGGGAATTCTTCAAAGCATTTTTCAATGTATGTGTATGGGTGGGTGACATGAAAGTCCACAGAGTGCAATCTGAGACACATGAAGTCAAATAAATCTCCTCCCTTACATCTCACCCTTCAAAATACACAGGGGCTCATGGCAGAAAGGTTCACTCAGGGCCTGAATTTTTCAGCAGAACCAGTGAAGCAAGATTAAAGTGTTTTTAGTGTTCAAAGGGAGGTAATTAGCCTAAATCAGGAGAGGCCTGAGCTTGGTACACATAGGTGTCAGCTCTCCCTGTTTTTGTAACACCGTGTGAATTTCTAATGACAAGGTCTTACACAGATCTTGTCTTCAGCTCCCGGGATGGGGAGGGGGCACGACACCTGACCTCATTACCTCGTCCTCCACAGGGTGTCAGTCACATATTAAATTTCCCCAATGGGTGGTACATAAACACAAAAAAACAAGTATAAAGCAACGTATTAAGAAAATTCTTGATGCTTATGCAGTCTATGAAAAGGTACTGTATCTTCAATTTCTAGAAAACAAAAAACAACAAAAGGTGTTAATGGAACAAAAGGGCTATTTGTTCAGAGAAATTTGGAAGCAGCAAAGAACTGTGCCACAGTGCATGGGTAACTGTAGAAAGATAATGTGCCCAAAATCCATTGGTATTAGACCGATTTTTAGCGGCTTAATTCGGTCCATTGTGGAAAGAAAGAGCATGTTGTTTGCAGTTAATTGAACAGAACGTTTTTAAAAAGATAGGTAGCATGCTCAAATTCCATCTATAAAAAAACATGCTCTCTGTATGTCCTTTAAAGTCTTTGTATACCGCTGTAGATTGCTAGGTTTGGTCTTTGGTGGAACGCTTCTTGTCAATGAATGTTACCAACAGTGTTGACAGGGGCCGTCATACATCTGATTGCAACAACTGACAATGACAGGAAATCTGGATCCCAGCACATTCCAAATATCTGGACTCATTGTTTCACTTTGTTTTCCCAGCCTTTTTCCTTTGTATTTTGCTAAAATGCATACGCCTATACAGATAACACTCTAGTCTATGTTAAGGTTGAATCCAAAACAATTACCCAGCCTTTGCATCATAACACGAATGTGAAAATCATTATTTAACAAACTGCAGCATAAAATACACAGAGGAAAGGAATAACACGTACCAAGCGTAGGCTGTGTTTTGGTAAATAGCCTCAGTCAGACAAAAATTTAAGTAGCAAATGTTCAAACATACCATTATTGGAAAGTTCTTCATTTTCTCTTTGCTTTATGCACCAGATTTATACCAGATTAAGTCCTGCATGGCTTGGCTAGCAGGCACAACAATGACGCAATACAGCAGCCCCAGAGAATATTTGCCTTGTTCCAAACATCCCACTTAGAACAAGGCAAATAATTTAAAAGCATTTAAAAGATATGAAAGCCTACATTTCAATATAAACTCTGATTAGAATATAGTGTTTTTTAACGCTGTCGCTGATGAAATCTTCGCCTGACAGTGACCAGGCATTGACACTTATTTTGTACTCATGTGGCGAGACAAGAATAACAGACTCCAAAAGCGAAGGCCACACCTAGAATCAACTGTAGCTTTCTTGTACACAAACTAATGATGCAGCAACACACATCTGGTCAAAAACAGCTGATCGGCCAACTGTCCAATTTATTTCGGTCCCTGGGGGAACTACTGTGCATAAAATGCAGTTTGCTGTAATTCCTACATGAATCTCCCAATATAGAAGCAAATGCCCTCAATTAAAAGCGGACACTCTGTACTTTCACCTCATTTTGGTTCATTGTATTGGTTCATTGGTTCACTTCAAATCCAATGTATTGGAATACAGAGCTAAAAAGTCACTGGCCAAATACATAAATATAAATATGTCGATACTAGAGAAATAGGACAAATGGATAATAATAATAATAATAATAATAATAATAATAATAATAATAATAATAATGATAATAATAATTTGTCATTTATTTGATGACAATCCCCCCCGGAGCGGGCATTGCTCAAGGGTCTCAGGGGATCTTATTGTGGCTATACCAGCGCTTGAACCAGAGCCCATAGGTGCCAACTCCACAGAACAAAAGGAGCTCTTGTCCCCACACTTTAATTCTGTGGGGGAATCATTGCATATAGCAGTCAGTGTTGCTGTAAGTTACCGTAATCACCCCACATATCTTGGAAAAAGCATGTAGCTACTGTCTGTTTGGATATATGCTAGCTAGCTAGCTATTAGGTTGACTAACTTGATTGTATTTTCTGTAAGCTGAGTTTTCTCCACTATTTTACAAAATACCTCTGACTGAGCAGACAGACAGGTGGCATTTTGAAGCAGTAAGGGTAGGGGTGGATAGTTCAGGCTTTTTGATAACTTTATAAGCTTTTATGAATTACTTGTTGGTAGCAATATCAATACATTAGCGTATGTTTGCGTTAGTCAGCTCTCCAATGTAGACCAGCTATTTTTGAACCTCGCCATTTCAAAACCAATCTCAGCACCTCTTATGTCTTTCTTTACTTTCCACAACTATGTATCAAGGGCCTGTTTCACGAAGAAGGATTACTGAGTTTGCTGGATAACTTCACTGAATAAAACCCGGAACCTTCCCCAAATCTGGAACATGGACTTGAAATAAAAAGAGCTGTTTTCCAGCAAACTCAGTAATCCTGCTTTGTGAAATACTCACAGAACAGAGGCACATGCAGAGAAACGCTACATTTCTATCAAACAAATGCTCCTTGATATTCAGACAGTCACCTGCCAATAGCTTTTATTCATTCTTAGGTTCATACTTTGTGATGCAATTTTTGTATTCAATTTTATTAATAGAATGTATTATTGTATGATGACTGGATTCTCCACTCAGTGTTTTAATGGAAATTAGCTTTAATAACCATTCACAGAAATGAAATGTTTCAATTTGAAATGTTTTATATCATTTAGGCTGAATTATTATAATTACTTTTGTTGTAAGGCCAAGAAATGATGCCAATCAAACTAATTATCTTTTGTTGAGTGATTTTTCCAGTGGATTTTCTGTCAGTATTGCTTTTTATTTTGAACCCATTCATACCAAAATAGAATTAAGGTCCACAGACCATGACCAGTAATATAATCTGACTAATCTGTGATTTAAGATACATTGCATTTTTCAATTAAAAATATTTTCAGCAATTCGAGTGACTGAATTCATCACTGGGTTAGCCTTATTCAAAGCAAGCACACTAAAGAGCTTAGAATTGAGAGCAGAGAATTGGCAAAAACATTTTTTTATAATAAATCCAAACATGCACGCATGCACCTCGCACGCTGTCTGAATTTGGATTCTGCCCCCTCCCACATTGGTCTAAAGTTAGGCACCGGTGCCAGTGACCCCACACATAACCTCTCACACTTGTATGAACTGAGGGGGTGACACCACATCACACCACAGAGATGCAGGGGAACCCTGAGGGTTCTCACCCGGGGAGATGCAGAGGACAAACGGACAGGGGGTGGTGCCCTTGAGTGGGGAAGAGCGCACACGGCATAGTACACCATCCACATGAATGTTGTTTGATACTAAGTGAAAGTGGCATGTACAGTATGCATGGTGTGTTTCCCATTCTGCTTTTAATGAGTGCTGAGTGCATACCTGTGCATACTTGCAAAACTCATTTCCATGGGGACTAACGAGATAGTTATATTATATTGCATTGCATGCTGGTAGCAAAATATTATCCATTTTGGGAGGTGTTCTGAACCAGAGACATTTTATGGGTGAATGATCTTCATGTTTTCCAGCAATCATCTTCTGTGAGCACATCTGCATATTCTGCACCAATTTCTGGCATTTTGGGAAGGTGTGTGTGTGTGTGTGTGTGTGTGTGTGTATGCAGTATGTATGTCTGTGTGTGGGCATTTGTGTGTGTGTGACAGCCTTTAAGTGTGTGTGCATGTGTGTGTGTGTGTGTGTGTTCTGCATTTTCTGTTAGCAAGAGCCAAACAGTTGTTGTCTTACCTTGGCAATAAATAAATAAATAAATAAATAAATAAATAAATAAATAAATAAATAAATAAATAAATAAATAAATAAAATGTAAACAAAAAAAGAAGAAAAAAAGCTTTCTTGGAAAACAATGCCAGGGCTCCAGGAATCAATCTCATCACAGATGTCGAATGCATTGGGCAGAGTGACAATGCGTACCATAATGATGCTGTGCTGTACTTTTGTTGGAGGTCAGCCATCGGCAATCAGTGGCCTGCCTAATGTCACAAGTTTTTCACCCAGAGCCCAGGCTTGCTGAAGAACTCATGTGTGCACCCTGGTGGTGATGAACATACACTGCAGGAGCTTAAAAATATTTTATGAGAAAAGTACCTGACTAAAATTCATCACCCCCACCAAACCACCCCCCAAGAGAAAAAAAAAAAGTATTTTACTTTCACAGAAAATGTATTTTAATAAAGGAACACATCAGCAGTTTATTTTGCGGTGTTAATTCTGCATTAAATCATCTGACTGTCCTGTTGGATTGAATGCGATGCCAAACAGCCTGAAGGGACTGTACAGCACATTGTAAATACACATGTTTCTTAATTCCTCCTGAAAAGAAAAACAGCTACTGAGAACAACATACATTTTGACAGTTTGCTATCTGATTGCATTAATGCAAGCTGTTTCTGCACGGATAAGTAACTTAAACCTGACAGGAACGTGCAGTTTCTTCTATCTGAAGAATCACTGTTTTCCCATCCTGTGGTGTAAATAATTCTGAAAATATCTGAGATGACCCTTATAATTGGAGCTTATCCACAGATATAAATGTTTTTACACTTAAAAGGAAATCATCTGTCATACCACTTCAGAAATACATTTTAAAAAATGTATTTCTGAAGTGGTATTGGAAATGTTCTGTCATGTCTGGGTGAATGTATTCTATGTCTAGTGCAGATTCCCTGCAATGTTTTATTGATGCTCTAATCATTAGTGGATTCAATACATATCCATTCTGTACACTATATTTGAAGAACAAACACAACAGGTCTTATGTTCTAGCATTTCCATTATTGTACACAGAGACAGACGCATCCTGTTTTTCTGCCATTGTAAAAATGCAAGAGCTTTTGAATAATGGATCTTATGTCAGTTTTCCAAACACGAGAATGCTTTTACACAGTTATGAAGCAAACTAAAAATCAATGTTCTGGGTACTGAGTTCTAGGTCACCTCTATTTATTGTACTGATGTGATACACATGGCTTTAAGCTTTCAGCAAACAGCAGACGCACAATGCTGGCTCTTAGTGCGTGTGCTTATTACTTTGTTCCCTAACTCAGAGATCAGAGATGGCGCAATGGGGTTTCAACCCCTCCTAAAATGCTGGAGACATGCATTAAATATGTGGAAATTATGTGTAGGAACTGAACCCCAACCCTCTACAGACACACACATATGAAATAAACAAACAAAGAAGTCAATAATTCCTGGAAAAGTTGAGTTTGTTATGTTTCAAACCCCCCAGTAGACAGTCTGTGTAGTTTGGATGAAAGTGGGAAAAAAGACAAGGCTAGTTATCCAGGCAAGTCTACTACAAAGAACAGGCAGAATGCTTTCAAATGCAATGACGGCATCACTTCTCAAAACAATGTCAGCATTATTATTTTCAAAAGAATAATGAGCTCATATTAGGAATGTAGCTTAGCTCTGCAGTCACCTCTTCACCTAAGCACTGCTTAATGAATTACTCGCTCAGCTGTATTGCAATCTGTTTTACAATCAGCATTTGCTTTTTAGCTGGCTAGATAATATGCCTTTCAAATAAGTCAATAATAGATTGTTAATTTTGTAGAGAGTTGCCACTCTCCTGAACTGAACATTCCTCTTGAACTGTTATTGACACTTTAGATGCTCTTCTCTAACACAAATGTATATGAGGACAACAAAAATTAACAGAGAGAGAGAGAGAGAGAGAGAGAGAGAGAGAGGAGAGAGAGAGCTTTTCTGATTTCCAATGCAATCAGGGTTAGAGGGTGGGGGTACAATCATTGCTAACAAGGGGTCATGCTTTTATCCATCCACTGCATCAATTAACAATTCACACCTCATGCTAATAGCGCAGAAGAATAAGGGTGGGTCACATGACACCCCATATTAAATTCACATCATCCTTGTTTACTGTGCCCCGCAATTTATTTTCCATTTGCACCCCTTGCTGCAAACATTATGAACACAGGTCATGCTTCCATTTGCAGGGATGCTGACAGCAGGAATACATGGCTGTTAGCAGAGTGGTTTGATAACCGCTCCAGAAGACAGTGTCTCTTCAGCAGTGCAATTGCATGTATGCTGACTGGATGTCATGGTGCTTGGGATTGACAAATTGAAATTTCCTTGTTTGCGTTGAAATGGAGACAGAATCCTGTCTCTCTTTTTCTGTGAAGTGGGAGGGGTATTTTGGATATTTTGGATATTTCCATGGCATGGGGGAATATTCATGATCGGTATATCTCTTTTTTGCAGCCAAGCAACAAGACAAAGTCATATACTGTATTTGTGTGTATGGGAATTTTGTCAACATTTCTCAATGAAAAAGTGTGGCCATAAAGGAATGCACATGAAGAGCAACAATGCTTAGGTATGCTGTGTCATTCAAGTGATTCAAATTTGTTATTAGGTGACCTAACGCATGCCAAAAAAAATCCCAATACCGTTACACCACTGTCAGCCTCCGACGTTGACACAAGGCAGGACAGATCCATGGATTGATGCTGGTTACAATACATTATACAACGGATAAGTCCGGTCCATTGTCTCTATTGGTCAGTTTGCATTCCAGCCGTGGATCCCATCTTCTGCTGCTTTATTCTATTTGCTACAAGGTTTAATGTGTTGCATGTTCAGAGATACCCTTTTGCACAACACTGTTGTAAATAGCTGATTGAGCATTTGTGGCCTTTCTGTTAACTTCAATGAGTCAGCCCATTCTCCTCTGACATGACTAACAAGGTGTTTTCACCCACAAAACTCAACTCAGTGAATGTGTTTTGCTCATCGCACCATTCTATCTAAACTCTGGAGGCTGTAGTGCGTGAAAATCCCAGGAGAGCAGCTGAGATACTGGAACCAGCAGCAATCATACAACAGTCAAAGTTACTTAGATCACACATCTTGCACATTTCTAATGTTTGTTTGAACAACTAAACCTCTTCAGTCTGCATGTGTTATGCAGTATATTGAGTTTCAGCCCCATGATTCCCTGTTTGGAGGAGCGGACTGTTACATACTGTAACATAGTTAAATAACAGTAAGACAACGGTAAAGAAAGATAAAACATAAGAAGAAAAATAATACATAATACATAGTAACAAAAAAATATGAGAAACATAAAAAAGGTGATATATATATTTTTTAGGCCTTTTTCAGCTTTTTATTGGACAGTGTAGTACAGAGAGAATGGGAGCGAGAGACAGGGAAAGACATGCGACAAATGTCAGAAGGTCATTTTACATTTATATTTACATTTTAGTCATTTGGCAGACGCTTTTAATCCAAAGCGACTTACAAGTGCATAGGTTCTACCATAAGTCAAAGCATCACATCCAGAAACTAGCAAAATACACATGAAATGCTGCTCTAAACATAGTTGTCATCATAAGTGCATTTTATTATTATTATTTTTTTATTTTTTTTCGGGGGGGGGGGGGGGGGTTTAGACAAGGATAGGGATATCAGAAAGGAGGGGTAGGGGAAATCAGGAGGGAGGACTAAGGTAGAGTTTGAAAAGGTGGGTTTTGAGTCTGCGTCGAAATAGGGGGAGGGATTCTGCTGTTCTGACAGTGGTAGGCAAGTCATTCCACCACCGAGGAACCAGAACGGAGAACAGGCGTGAACGTGCAGCTCGACCGCCAGGTGCACGTAGAGAGGGAACCATAAGGCGACCAGAGCTGGCAGACCGGAGTGGTCTAGCTGGGGAGTAGGGAGTGATCAGGGATTGTATGTAAGGTGGGGCAGTCCCCTTAGCAGCCTGAAATGCCAACACTAGGGCCTTGAAACGGATGCGTGCGGCAATAGGAAGCCAGTGGAGGCCAATGAGAAGCGGGGTGACATGAGCCGACCTGGGCTGACTGGTGATCAGGCGGGCTGCAGCATTCTGGACCAGCTGGAGGTCCGGCTGGAGGTCCAGGTCGGATTCGAACCGCCAACGTCAGTGCTCTACAGGCTGCGCCACCGAGACACCCCGAAAGGGGATATCTTTTTAAAAATAACTGACAAATGGCAATAAAAATAAATAATAAAACAACTAATTTATTAAATTACATAAATACAATGATCAACAATGTTGATTAACTTAAGATGAGATTTAAAAGTGCTCAAGGACTTACAGTCTCTTATGTACTGTTGTAAGGTGTCACATGAAAACAGAAAGCAGAGTCCCCTCTGTATTTGAGTTTAACAGGAGGAATGGCTAACAGGGCAATGTTTACAGAGTGAAATCCTGGCTGATGCTGATACACAGTCAAAGAGTCACTGAAGTTTTCAGATACAAAAACTATTAAGTGCTTATATTAATAAAATAACCATGAAGTCAATTCAATAAGACACAGCTAGCTAACAGATAGAATACATAGGTTTGGCAGTAATTGTCACCTCTCTGCTGTTGTATTAATTTAGTAATTACTGTAATTGTGTGTCATTAGAAGAGGCTGGCTTGATTGGCTTTCAGCATAGATCAGCATAGAGCCTGCAGCTCAAAGGTAGAACCTGCCATATGTTGTCAGACGCACATATGCAAAGAGAGCAAAGATTGTGTAGTGAGCATCTGCGAATAGGAGTCATACTCATTGCACAGCACCCTGACAGAGAGATGGTAACTGTTCAAGTATGAATCTTTTCTCTCCCCCTTTGTTGTAATGCCTTGAGCATCTATACGCATTGCCAGAAGTAAACAGATCTGGCCGCAAGGCAGGTGATAATAATACACAATAACTATTACAACATACACACAGCACTGTAAGGGCAATAAGAAGAAGGCATAAACCATATGGAATGGTTGCAAACTTGCCAGGAAGACTGCGCATATTATCCCCACAGATGGTAAGGAAGATGGGAGGGAGGCCATAAGTAACCTCACATAACATAAAATGTCACCTCCATACCAACAGACTCTTTGGTAGGGTGGCACGATGGCAGCCCTTGCTGAGCACAATAAACAAAACTAAGTACCGTGAGTTTGCCAAAGCTCACTGGAATTATGACTGGAAGAGAGTGCACCTCAGACCTACTGTCAAATATGGCGGTGGGTCATTGATATTTTGGAGATGTTTTGCTGTCAGTGGTCCAGGGGCACGATTTAAGATCAATGGCACATGAATTCAAGCACCAGGAAATCAAATTATAGGAAAAGACTCATGGCTGTCATCTTTTCCAGGGGTGTCTGCACAAAGTGTTAAACCAGGGGTGCCAATCATTGTGGAACCTGTTTTGTCGGGATTTTATTTATTAATTTAATGTAAGACTTTGGTTGATTCCATTGAATCATTAATAAAGAAACTGGGCAGCCGGTGTTCTTGTGGTTAAGGTACATGTCTGGGACTGCAAGGTTGGCAGTTCAATCTCTCGGGTCCTTCACCCCACAGTGCTCCAGAGGGCGTTGTCCCCTGCTTAGTCGAATCAACTGTAAGTCACTTTGGATGAAAGTGTCAGCTAAATAACATGTAATGTAAAGCCCACTGCTTTACACATGTTGGAAAATGTTGAAAAAGCTTACATCAATAACTGTGCTATTTTTTAGTTTACAGCATTTTTTGTGCATATTTATCAAGGGTGCCCATAATTCTGGAGCCCGCTGTATGATTTATGTACAGTATATTGTAGTATCCCATGGGGAATGTCTGCACAATGTCATAACTATTTTGCTTCATGGTAAAGCTTTTAGCATTTCATGAAAGCAAACAAAAAAATCTAGCTAGCTACCTATAAAAACGAGCTATAAAAACAACAACATGGTTTCATCCCCTAAATTTACAATGATAACGACTATGAAATGAAAGAATAAATGACATTTCCCCAGAGGGAATCTGACTTGCACACAATGAGCACAACATAAAACGTTAGAAAGATGTGGCTGATACAAATCTATAGCAAAACACAACCTGCTCTGTCCACGGTAGGGCTTCCTGTCAGTGCAGCCTCACAGCTTTTATGAACAGTCTCTGGCATCGCCCACTTGTTTTGCTTCTACAGCGTGTCACATTCCAGTGTCTGCATTTAAAACATCATAGACACTGTGTTGGGCCTACTGAAAGTATTACATCTGTCTCTGGAACACACCTCTTTGTGCGATTAATATGCATCGCTGCTCAGGTTTAATTCCATTAGGCCTCTGTAAGTACCACGCTGGGAGGGACCAAGCATCTGTCAAGGTGGGGTGGGGTATGACATTTTCGGTAACTGATTCATTGTTCCTGGAATAAACTCTCTGCCTTCACACCCCTTTCCCATCTCCGCAGTCAATGAATGCAATTTTAATAAAGATAGAGATCTTGCTCTTGTAGTTTTTGGGAAGGGTCTTAATTTCAGTCCTTCCACAATTGTATGCCTCACAGTTTTATAAGCCTCCGAGGCTTTGACATAATACAGTTCTGTTCCATTCTGCTAGCTGGTATTTTTAGCTACTTTCATACATAATTAGTTTCTTATTCTTTTCTTTTTTCTTTGATAATTTCTTAAGGCAATAAGTAATAGATAGTCTCTGAGTGCAGCCTCAATAGAACAAAAAGTTTCTTATCTGTTCCTAAAAGCTAAACCATTTTGAATTTGGCTTTCTCAATCTAGGATTAAGGCAAATCTAGGTCACATTCTGTTTCAAGTGCTGCACACTTATATGCTTTGCCTTTTAAATTTAGCCTCATACTTATTATTAATTGAATTCATCCAGTAAATAAATAGGTTGCTATTTCATAGTTGGATTTGGTAAGTTTTTAGAAAATAGAACATGAGTATCACAAAAGTTTTACAGTTTACATGTCGGTTGTTGATATACTGTTCCACACATGTCAGTAACATAATACATAATGGCAATTAATAAATTGCATTCTCAGAAGGAGACAGTAATCTGTTTCAAACAGTATTTTGTAATCTAATACTGTACTCTAATACTGTACTTGTAATCTTTTGTAATTTACTAATCTATTTCTTTATGGAATATTATGACCTCATTATGTATGCAAAAGCTTAAGCTAAATCTAAAATGAGAGTGAAAACTATTGTTCTGACATTTTAGGCTGGTGCTTCAGTTGTGAACACACCTGGGTCATTTACATTGATTCAATAAACAAACAAAATTTTCCAAATTCATATCGCTCTGACAGTACACAGAGTATAATGTCACTCTCCATTCCCTTCTGCTTTGAGTAAAGCCCTGGGAATGGATTTTCCACCTGCATGTAATTTGTCTTTAGTACAATTCCAGCTTGACTGCACATTCGTAAGCTTAACAGCCATAAAAAGTAATAGACAATAGATTTCATCTATCGCCTCTCTACTAGCAGTGTAAATTGGCTCAACATCACAGGTGAAGGTGCAAATCTAGCCATACTCTGATGTCTGACCTTGCTGCCAGGCGAGGCATTGCACAAATAGACAGTGAGATGTGAGCTAATTTCTGCTTGGTTGTCCTTCACTGAGCCTACAAAAGGATTATTTGTAGATATATACAAGTGGGAAAAACACTTAAATATGCCCTCAATTTAAGAACTGTTCCCTGGGTGTTTTAAGTCGAACAAAGTAGATGGATTTAGTTGCTTTCTGCATTGTTTGTGTGGGTTTATCATTTTCATTTTATTTGCGGAGATTATATAACCACAAAAGCCAAGGGGGTTCACAGGTGTGATGGATGAATCTGTACAGAGAGAGAGAGTGAGTCTTGTGGATTTCACTAGGGAGTCTCACTATTAGAGAGGAATGCTTCAAACTTCCAGAGTGAATCAGTCTATCAGGGACTGTGATTCAGTCTCTTGGAGAGGAAGTAAATCAGTCAATTGGAGAAAAAGTGAATTGGTCTATCCGAGTCCTCAGCATCTCAGAGAGGAAATGAATTTGGCTATCAGAATGAAAGTGCATCAGACAACCGGAGAGGAACTGCCTCACACAATCAGTGGGACTGATTCTAACTGTGGAGGATCTATTGCATCAGTACTCGGCACTGAAATAGGCAAAGCAAAATGATGGAAGCTGTGCAGGAGCGGCCCTGAGATTAGGGCTTGGGCCATTTACTTACACCTCCCATGCATTCTGCCAGGGGAGGGAAATAATCGGCTAATTAACAGGGGGTGCTCAGTAGCTCTCTATATTAGGAAGAAGGTGATACTAAACCATGAGCTCCCCATTACTGCCGATTCCTCAGAGAGAAATTACCATATAAGCTTAAATAACAAATGTTTGAAGGCATCGAGCCTTAAATTCGACTCTTCGGTGTTCCTGGTGGGAAATAACTCAAACCTAACGAGAAATGAAGGAAAGAAACGGAAAAAGAGAACAAGAGGTAGGATTTTATAAAAGTCCCAGTGGTACATTATGCAAAGTGTGAAAAAAAATTGCCTCTCTTTTGAAGGGAGTTCATTTGAAATAAATCAATAATTAGTCTTGGAGAAATATGATATCTTTTTTTTTTCTTTTTAAATTAAGCTTAACAGGAAAATACAGTTTAGAACATTTTCAGCGTTTCTTTTTAGTTCTGAATTAATCTATCATCTTATAGGAGAGTAATATCTTAATATGTGTAGCTCATTAAATTCATTGCCGTGCCAGTTTTCAACATTCTCTATTCTATGCCATCAGCAGAAGGACGGATTTGTTTCATTACATATCTTGAATACAGTCCAACTCCAAACTGAGCCTCTTTTTTATCTAAATACGTTTGGGAGTACATATAAATATCAGCTCTGATTGATCAGTTTCATATAGGGTTCCAACACACAGGACAGATTTCTCAAAATGTCAGTAATGAGAGTATAAGAAGTGTTTCACCATATTGTGTATTTTGTTCATGTATATCGTAAAGTTGCAAATAAATGTTTTCTGTGACAGATTATGATTTCTTTTCAAATACATTTTCTCTGGACCACTAGAAGTATTGGTGGGTTATTAATTACTCATGCAAATTAATTAAAGGGTGTCCCATTCTTTGTGTAAGCCCCTAATCCACCTACATGTCGACCACAGTGTGCGTAAAAAACCCCTCACCTTATACCATGCTCTTTAACCAAGTTTTGAAATATAAGCAGGGGTCATTAATATTTTGGGGCAATTCACTTTTACTGGCACTAACTACAAGCCATTAAGGTGGCTACTGTTTCAGCAAGTTGCTACGGTTACATGTTTGTTAAGTTAGTTCAAAATAGAGAAGCTAGCCATCTCGTCTTTATGTCATTAAACAACATAAACTATGTCCCATAATTTAGCCAACATAGCCAGCTTCCCTATTTTGTGCTAGTTATTAAGGAAAAGGATTGTAGCTGAATTGTCTGTTTACAAACATTTCACATAGTTACGCTAAAAAACGAACTAAATCAATTCACAGTAATATCAGAGGCCATTTCACAAACTTTCAATGTAAATAGTTTTATTGGCATGACAAAGACATGGTCAATAAAACAACCCTTCAACCCTTATCACACTGGTCTGTCCTTGCAGCAAACCAAGGCCACCTTATACAGTGATCAAACTTGACCTGGACTACCTGCCAACAATTGAACGATCATACAATACAAATTGAATCACCATCTAGCATCCAATCAGATTTGAGTATTCATCCAGACCTTAATAAACGTCTTTGCTGTCTGTCAGTAGTGTCATGCATATCATTTTACAGTATTGAACATGAATGGTGATAACTCAGCCATGTTCTCTTGACCAAATCTTCTGTCTGATTTCAGCTGACTGGTAGGTCTTCTAGGGACATTGACGCATAGATTAGTGGAGCCCACATGTCTCTGTATGTCCAAACATGTTTCTATAAGCGTATACTGCATCTCTGCAGCAAATGGAAGGCTTTCTTATGCTGAAGGTTATTATTATTAAGTTGAGTGCTACTTTTTTTTATATATATACCATGAAGTAAAAAAAAAGGAAAAAACATCCAGTCAAGCCCCCTCACATGTCAAAAGCTTTCTTTATGAAAACTGCTTGTTAGCTTTGTTGTTAGATAATATAAGTACATTTAACCCCTTAAGTATCGCTTTTTTTGACACTGACATACCCAAAATATAGTTACTATTCTTGAACCCTTTTGACTGCAGGCATAATCCTGGTCTCCTCTGAAAGGTAACCCCTTGGGGTTTGTTCTCCAAGAATTTGTTCTTTGTTTTACTTCAAATATTACTGAAACAAAGTTACAGAAGCGCAAACACAGTGAAACTGTTTTTTTCTCATTGAAAAGATTTTCTATTTTTGACTGGATACAGATTAGCTGTGGCTTGTGTGCTTATAACCACAATGGAGTCCAGTGCCAACATTGGACAAATCCCATTTCAAATCTTAAGACAATATCACCAAAAATGAGCATTCTGCATTGTTTTTTCTAATCTATGTCTAGTCAGTTTTCCAAAAAGGAAATTTTAAGACTCCAAAAGGACACGTAAACTCAATAATTTTAGTTTAGGGTCTCAGTCCCAAACTCCCTCTCCTTGCAGCTATCCCCAGACAGCAACAGGTCGAGAAAATCATAAAAGTACAATGGTCACAATAATACCATCTTGTCGACTAATATATTCATTGAGGTCCATTCATTGAAGTTTTTGTCAAATTCCCAACCCCCATCAACCACATGGTCAAACACATTCCATAATTCGCTTTCTATAATTCAAAAGCAGGCTGGTTCCTTATTTATAAGCATATTGAATAAGAATACAATATTTTGAGAATGTATTTAGATGCTCACTGATATAAAATGGGGTCACATCACTGAAAATGCCATCTTTTGTGTCAACGGTGTTTTCACCGTCTTCCTCAGAAATATTCACTGAGACGAGAGATTCCTGGGAACTCCTCCGAAGGAAGTCCTCTATTTAGATGTTGGCATTGCAAAATATTTTCATTTTTTGTAAAACGTTAACCTGTTTTGTCATAAAATAACTGTTATTTTCTGAAGAGAAACAGACTATTAACAATGCTACAGTTTCGTTACACAGGAGAAAAATGCTATTGTTTTATGCAAGCCTAACAAATGATAAACCATTGAAAACGTAATGTCATCAGTTAAAATTATTTCTAGTGTCACTTCAATAACATGCCTGTATTCAGTTCTTTGATGAGCTGAAGTAATACTGAATTTTCTTACACACAAATGGGGGTAATGTATTTTCTCTGCAAATAAATTACAAATACTGTTCAGAGACAGTTGTACTTGGGCTCATTGTACTCAAGAGAGCCTATACAAAACATAAACAATAGCATTTCTATGTACAAATACTTTTGTCGAAGTATACAATGGCGAAATGGACAACAATGATAATTCCTCCAGAGAAATTCTAAGTAAACAATGGACATTCTATCAACGTTTCTCAGAGTTAGCACATTTTTAGAATGAGAAACTATTATGCATTTAGTCTGCTGTACACTGAAAAGGACACTGACATTACCTTATTTCTTGTAGTTGTGGATTTCCAAAATTTAGAGAATGTGAGGTCCCCCTCACTTGTTTTACCACAAAACACGGAACTGTTGTCGCAAAAAGCAATGACATGTTAAAATAGGTTATACTGATAGAACCGCAAGTTTTAACTCTTTCAAACGGCATAACCTGTTACCATAGTGATTAAAAATTGCAGGCTGAAAAAGGAATGAATGCAAAAGAAACCATCACCAAGGGGTTTAAGAACATTTTCTTCCTGGAGGGTTGGTTTTTCTGTTTGTCTATGGACCAGTGGCAGTGTAAAGATTACTGAACTGGCTTGATACAGGCATATTTTTGCTGTATATTTTTTCCTGCACTTTACTCAAATCACAAATCATAGCTGACAACTTCTTGGTTGGTGGAAAATACTTTTTCAACTGTATCTGCAGTGTATGAGCTTCTGGTGTGAAAAATAGTGCTGTTACATCTTTGTGATCACACAGACTATCTTCCAAATAGGACACATATAGCTTCCTTGTCCTATTCATGGAGACTGCACATTCAACTTTTCTTGGCTTATTTTTGTCCTATTTTATCCTTATATTTTTTGCAGTTTTTCTTTGTCCATCCCACCGCAAAAACATGGTTGGGAAAGTGTAGACCAGCATATGTGACCTGTAAAACTTGTACTGCTGACTTGTATATTTCCATCCTGCTGTCCTGAACTAAGCTGCATTTTACCAGAAGAGTTATAAATCTTATGCAGTGGTCTCAAACTCCAGCCTATCTGCAGGTTTGTGTGGTTTACCTTCAGTCAGTGGCCAATTTAGGGCACACATGGCTTCCTTTTCGAACCCCCCCAGTACCTAGAAGCAGATCTAAACAACAGGTTGTAGCTGGAGGGTGAGCAGCAATATTGCAGTAGAAAGAAAAGCATGCAGAGCAGCAGTTCAAGCAGTGACCAGCCCTGGGAATGTCTCACTGTTGAGGTACTCTATGAGTGATGTGTGCCTGAGATTGGATAGGTATGAAAAAGTTTTGTGTATGTGATTAGTTGATTATGGAAACGTGTGCTTATGTGACTGTGAGGTCGACCACTGCTCGCACCATGATTGGCTGCCGTAGAGTTCCCAGAACACACTTGCTCTGTGTGATGCTCATTATTTTCTTAACAGTTAAGTGCTTGTGTTTCAAACTGAGTAAGGAGCACTTCCCTGTGTGAAGTCCAAATACTGTAATTACTGGATATTATTTATGTCATTCAGTAAATATATTTTCCTGACTCATTATAGCCTGCATCATGCAGTGACCAATTCCAAAATTAATATATAAATAAATAAATACGATATTAGTCATTGGTGTGAGACCCTCTCAATCTGTGAAATTAGTCCCAGGAGTGTGAAATTCCCTGTGGAGCTGTGAAGACATCCAAAAAAAAATGCAGCCAGTCCTCCACTCAGGTAATTTCCAGTGACATTTAAATGTAGGCTTTTCACAAATGTATCCAGAGTAAAATGCATACAATTTGCTCCACAAACAATCTCCTTATACAATCCACAGCTGGATGTACATTGCAACAAGCCCACAACCTGAGTTTCAACTCACGCTCCCTGACCATTATTCCCTTATTGCAATGTTAAATTGGCAGCCACAGTTATCACATTAATTTAATGTCAACTGTAGCACAATGCACATGTTTTCCCATGGTGTACCCTGCACAGGATCAGATACAATTGTCGGTCAATGACCTGTCACTCATTCCAACACTGAAAAAAATAAACATTTCAATGCAAACCCCAGTAATACCATAGAAATGAAATTAGCAGGCTATATTCACAACATGGTCCAACTTTGGTCCCCAGGGAGATATTTGAAATCATCCAGCAAAACTACACACTTACACAAACACGAAACACTAAACCCCAAAACCCACAGACAAAAATAACATTGTCAGCAAGGAAGCAAAGCACCGTGGCAGCTGTCAAATGACAAAGAAAAAAAGAATAACACCAGCAGACAAGGGAGCAAAAATACCATTAAACAACAGGGAGTACTACAGACATTTGGAGAAACCAATGTAGCCACCCAAAAACAGCCCAGGAACTCTATTCAAACGTACTAGAAACCATACTAGAAAAATAGTGCAAACAGAAGAGGTTTTAGATCAGAGGGTAGAACACTTCTAGACCAAGATACCCACACTTACTTAGTCCTGCACTTCCTCAGCCATGGGATAAGAGCATCAGGCCTGCAATTAGATGGCAGAAGACAGCCAGATGTCCAGAAAACCATTGATCGCAATGAAGCACAAAGTTAAATGCATGTAACTGCCAGACATAAAAGATACAACACACCAGAGAAGAGGGGAGGGAGGCCATGTCAGCTGTTATAGCAAATAGCAAAGTCACTGTGCATACACCCTAGCCTATTTGCTGTCACAACTAACAGATTCTGCCATAGTAACACAACACAGTTCCAAAAACGTGCCTACGTTTCTCTCTCTGTCCCTGCCTTTTATATAAATTACATTACATACCCTGAGGGGTAGTAATCTGAAATTTGTCTGGTTTCTATGGTCCCAGGCCTGTCTGGGATATGTCGATACCCTAAACAGTGTATATGCCGTGAAACAACTGAGATGTCAGAGAATTGTGTCACTCACCACAACAAGGATGGGGAAAAACCACACACCCACGGTATCATGCTGGGATGGACAACACCACCAAAAGAAACACCATGACATCACATCAAGGTCACCAACTTGGAAGCCCCACGCTAACCGAATGACAGAATTTAGCTAGGGCGAAGGTATCTGCGTGCTTGTCCTTCTGATGTTGCTGAAAAGAAGTTAGTATAGTGAGATAATTATGACTGCTATGTTGAGAGACAAGATCAAATAAACCAAGTTACGAAGACCACTCTGACTTCTGCTTTATTGGTACGGGCTGATCAAGACGAGTAAAAAATTGTGCCTATAAATATTCCTTAATTTAATCTGGCTCCAATTTAAGAATTTGATTTACATATTGGATTTTAGATTATTGATCATTTACACTGGATCACTAAAGGAATCTGAACTCTTATCTGCTGGTCCCACCGCATGTCATATCGGCCATTATGTGCACGACTCAAAACTGGCTTGATGTATACAGTCATTTCAGAGGTCACCAAAGATGCTACTACTAGGTATGGACGTTAGTGCCTCAGGGACCTAAGAAGACCAAAATGAGCTATCCCCATCCCACTAATGAACCATTAAGCAGAGGAGATTTATTTAATGACAACGGTCCACATGGGCAATACTCCGTGATACAATAAGCTTAACTGTGCATCCTCCCTAGACTAGCTTGAAGGGGGTGTCCACACATAACCTGTCGCATTCAGTAAGCAAAACCAGATTAAGTTTTCACAATTTATTTGCCAGGCTTGTACTTAAAGCCAATTACATTCCAATTAAACACTACATAAAAGTAATACAAATTTACTATGAGAAAATATTAAACCAAATGACAGTGTCTCATGGTCACACCTGGCAACGAGAATCCTGGCTGCAGAAACTCCCTGATCACTTGGTTTCCTCTGTTTATGAGCCTAAACCTGAGAGTCATAAAAAGTCATAAAGTAATCCAGAAGACGTAATTTGGGGTTTGGAGCTATGTTCCCACAACCCCTCCTGTGAACAGGTGGGCAGGGGGCGTCACTGGGGGCAGGATCCTCGATGGGTATTACGTGAGTCCTTCTGCATGAGTTTTTCTCTCAAGCGTTCCTGCACAGTGTGGGGACAGCCACTTTATAGCCACAGCATAGGAAGCCACTAAACCACCTGTTGCTGATCAGCTCACTGATGAGTGAGAATATGACATTTAATCATTTCAGCCTTACAGGTGCATATGGATTGCCTGGTGGCTAATCGTCGATAGCTTAAGTTACCCACAATTGCCGGTAACTCTTTAAAAAAGACAGCGCTGTCCATCAAAAGCTCCACACGAAAGTCAAAAGTTTATTTAAAATTTACAGTAAATTTATTTTTTGCTGGCGGCACGGATGGTGCAGTGGGTAGCACTGCCGCCTCACAGCAAGGTGGTCCTGGGTTCGAATCCCAGTCGGCCGCGGCCTCTCTGTGCGGAGTGTGCATGTTCTCCCCGTGTTTGCGTGGGTTTCCTCCGGGTACTCCGGTTTCCTCCCACAGTCCAAAGACATGCAGGTTAGGCTGATTGAAGAGTCTAAATTGCCCGTAGGTATGAGTGTGTGAGTGAATGGTGTGTGTGCCCTGCGATGGACTGGCGACCTGTCCAGGGTGTATTCCTGCCTTTCGCCCAATGTATGCTGGGATAGGCTCCAGCCCCCTGTGACACTGTTCAGGATAAGTGGGTTAGGATAATGGATGGATGGATGGATATTTTTTGCTGTAAATCTTAATAGATTAATATGCCTATTTCACTGGCAAAGCATTCTGAGGCTATAGTATCATTGCCAACCTTAATTGCATTTACAATTGCATTTAGTTCTCATTTGATGTATGCAGAAATGATGATGTCATTCAAATTAAAATGAAAAGGTTTAGCTTATCAATTTGGCAATTTTTCAATTTTGCACTATATCTAACAATTTTAAAGTTTCAACCCAAAGCCAATTTCACTTTTCATTTTCCATACCATGCATGAAACAACCCTATCATTATTAAAATACAAATCAAAACCATTAGATCAGTACATTTGAAATAACACTGTCATTTTGATTTTGATTCATATTTGATCTGCAATTCCTAGTTTGAAAGTTTTGATCCGAGCTTTGTCAGCCAGACAAGCTGTGCTGGAAGCATTTAATTTACATGCATGCAAATACAGAACTGTCAAATGTACCACAGCACTTGCTGGACTGCACCTATCATGCACTGCAAGCCTCTCCGTAGAAAATTCATGGAACGCATCGCGTGCTGGATTGGGTGTGGAAGCATGTGTAAGGCAGACTGACTGTAATAAGCTTTAATAATTGCATTTTGGAAACTATCAGTGTGCAGGTGAAGGGGCCTTCCCCTGGTAGTGCTGTCAGAAAGTTTACCACCTCCCACAGAAACACACATTCATTTAGATTTAGTCTTCAAGCATGTATTTTCCTGAACTGCCCTGAACCACCCCCTCCTCTCACATTTCTCACAGGATTGGGTTACTGAAATTGTGCATATGGCATAAGGTGATTCTGATTATATTCACGTTTGATGTAATTTTGGTAGTCAGTGCGACTGGCACCCTGTCTGGCAAATCAATAACTTGATCTGTGTAGTTTTGCTTACTGAACACTCTTTGTTATACAGGCAATCCGTGGATACCTCCCTTGAGGTGGTCTAGGGAAGATGCACATTTATGAGTCCGTAGGCCTTTGATGTTAAATCACTCAGCATGCCAGTTCATGTCGAGAACGGGGATAGTTATAATAATGTTGTCCTTCTTGTTGCATACCTGAGCTGCTATCAGATATTCCTAAAGAAATAGTCGTTCCTGTAACCCCTGAAATGACACAGATATCTAGCCGGCTCTTGAGTCATGCACATAACGGCCGATGTGACATGCGGTGGGACCAGCAGAGGACTGTTCAGAGAGCAAGTTACGGTACAAGATTCCTTTAGCAATTAAGTTTACATTATAAATAATCCACTAAAATTTGAAGGAACAAAGGTTAATATATAGGCACTATTTTTTGAGATTCTTGGTCAGCCTGTACCAGAATAAAGCAGAAGTCAGAGTGCTACTACTGTCTTTCGTAAATTGGTATTGTTATTGGCTGATCCAGTCTCTCCACATAGCGGTCACATATTTATCCCTGCAAACGTCATTTCTGCAATCCCAGAAGGACAATGACGCAGATACCTTCGCCCTAGCTAAATTCCGTCATCGGGTTAGCACTGGAATTACACACTTTTAAGGTATGTGATACGTACGACAGGTTGGGACCACTCGTAAATTTTGTTTGTATCCTAAAAAAAAATCCAAATGCAAAAAAATTGGTGTGCCAAGTTCTCAAATCACATTTTTACTTCATGGTCAAACACACATATGGGCAGAATATGAATCACATGTTGGACACATCTCCCTGCGATGCTCAATACTCTATTAAACACATTCTCAAGTACATCTTTTATTCTTATAATAATGAATTGAATAGACATATGCCATAAAATACAGTTTTGAATTGCATTGTTTGTTAGAATACAGAGCACTCATGACATACAGTAGGCCGAGTATGAGTTCCATGGCAACATCCTTTGAATTTCCCTACTTTATTGGCATTGGCAATTCTTACTATTGCAGGTGGCCTATAACTTGTACACCTTCAGATACAGACAGCAAGAAAGAGTAGATGAGGACAAGAAGCCTGTTCTTTTCACAAACACACTGCGGGAAAACCGAATTGGAATTGGAATTGAATATCCATTCAGTACATTTCAGACAATCTGCACAGGCAGCAGGGTGTGTGTGAGTGTGTGTGTGGGTGAGAGAGAGAGCGATAGAGAGAGAGAGAGAGAGAGAGAGAGAGAGAGAGAAGAGGGGTATAGGAAGTGGGGTGGATATATACAGAGTTCCATTTTTTGAGGTTCGGAACAAAGGCATTTCAAACCTCGAGCAACTGAAATCTTGGAACATGGGGACAACTCACAAGGAGCGATGGGCTGCTGGTGTCAAGTCAAACAAGGCTTTTTTCTGCAACTTTATTTTGTTTTTGTTTCTTTCTGGGTGGCAAGCTGTGGGTAGGTGACAGGAAAATGAAATAAAATATCTAAATAAATATTCAAATATTTTCAATGATAAAAAACAAACAAAAAACAACAACAACTTTGGCTCACATTGCAGTTCACATGAACACTGGCTGAAGTCCATTGGGACGTTCTCCGTAGTGACATAACCTCCTGTGGATCGTCAACATCAGCCATGTCCCGAACAATAGGCCTCTGCCAGCTACCAGAGCCCTTCCTCAACAGCATTCTAATAAGGCTGTGGTAGCTAGGCAACTGTCTTAAAAACAGAACACATTTGAGATGCTCTTTGAGGTCAGGTTAGATTCATTAGTGCAGGTTTGTAATGATTTTGCAATTGACAATGAAACGATGGATGGTGGTGGGGTTGATCGGGGGGTGTTTGGGGGGGGTTGTTTTTGTCTATTTTCCGGAGATTGTTTTTTGATGGAAAGTCCATGAGTCTGGGAGCTCGTAGAAATCTGGGAGACTCCGGGATACATCCGATTCCCAACAATTCAGAGAAACCTAATTACTACTACTACTGCAACTGCTCCCACGTCATTCTACTATTACTGCTGTCGCTACGACTGTTACTGCTACTATTACTCAGGCCCGTGCACATGCATTTAGAGGGGCAGGTACTGAAATATAACAAAGGGCTGTATAACAGTAATGGAAGTGGAAACGGAAGTACACCACTAATTAGAAAACAGAGCAAATGTTAAAAGCCGGATCATACTTCAGTCAGGCGGCACGGATGGTACAGTGGGTAGCACTGCTGCCTCACAGCAAGGAGGTCCTGGGTTTGAATTCCCGTCGGCCGGGGCCTCTTTGTGCGGAGTTTGCATGTTCTCCCTGTGTCTGTGTGGGTTTCCTCTGGGTACTCCGGTTTCCTCCCACAGTCCAAAGACATGCATGTTAGGCTGATTGGAGAGTCTAAATTGGCCGTAGGTATGAGTGTGTGAGTGAATGGTGTGTGTGCCCTGTGATGGACTGGCAACCTGTCCAGGGTGTATTCCTGCCTTTCGCCCAATGTATGCTGGGCTAGGCTCCAGCCCCCCTGCAACCCTGTTCAGGATAAGCGGGTTCAGATAATGGATGGATGGATGGATACTTCAGTCATTGAGCCATGAGTTCATTCATTCATTCATTATCCTAACCTGCTTATCCTGAACAGGATCACAGGGGGGCTGGAGCCTATCCCAGCATACATTGGGCGAACATCCGTGCCGCCTGAGTCATGAGTTACACGCTAAAAATCAGCAATTTAAATTAATTTGTCATTTTTAAGATTTCTTTGCAAATTGTTCCAACTATAATGTGTAAAATATCTGAAACCCAGCTTTTCAAATTCAACCAAATTGCCTAATGCATCTTATAGCCTATACTTTGTTATTATGAGTTGAAGCAGTCGCTCATATGATATTCAGACAAAATGAACTCAGTCCATATAAAACTTGCTGTGATCACATTGTAACCTTAACCTTATTAAGCCAAGTTATGACAGACTCCGCCCCCAGGAATGAGGCACAGTCACATGATCACACGACTGGAGTGGAGCTGAGATTTATGTGAATTTCTACTCAGCAAGAAGGAAATGGACCAATTATTGTTTTATAGATTCATATCAGTGGTTCAATCTGTGCAGGTGTAAAGAAGCCAAACCAGACCATTCATATAATAAACAGTGATGTGTTAAAGATTTGACACCTGTAATAAAGTGCAAAGGACTATAGTAAACTGTTTCCAATGCATGCAAATTATGCATATTAAGTATCTCCATTGTCTAAAATAGGTAAACAAAATGGCTATAATGAGTTACCTTTTGATCTTAGAACTAATACAAGATATGTTCCAGAAATAGAAGCCTTTATTCTCAGTTTTTTATTACATTCATCTATACCGCATGCAATTTAAAACTAAGAGAATCATCAAGCCAAATCCCAAGATATTTATAGCAAAATACTCTTTCAAGATACTTCCCATCGAAAGTGATGATTTTGAGTTCATCCAAAGAGTTGGAATGAGACCTTGAAAGCACTACACTTTTAGTTTTGAGGACCAGCTGCAGATCCAAAAGTGCCGACTGAATACAATTACAAGTGTTTTGGAGTATTTGAAAGGCCTGGGCATGGGTGGGGGCACACGGATAAAGAGTTGTGTCTTCAGCATGTAAATGGATACTACAAGATGGGTTAAATAAGAATCCATCAATCTATCAATTATTTAACCCGCTTATTCCTGGTCAGGTACGTGGTGGTTACTGGAGCCTATCCCAGCATGCACTAGGCAACAGAACATGCAAGTTCCATACATAAATGCCCAGACCAGGATTTAAAATCTTCTTGCTGTGAGGCAGTAGCTCTACCTACTGCACCACTTGACGCCCCAAACTAGAATATGTGATAAGATTATTTATATAAATAGTAAATCATAAGGACCCATGATGGAGCCGTGATGGACTCCTTTTGCTATTGCTATTTCTATTAGAAAGGTAGTTTGAAACCAGTTTACTGGCAGTTTTCCAGTTTACTTTGCAGAACCAAAGTCAATGCTTCTTACAGTAACCTATCAATTAAAATAAAATCATTAACTGTGTCTTATTGTGTTGTCTTGTAATAATACAAATACTAGCAATACAGAACCATATTGATGATCAGTGAACGTACATTTTTAACATTTATTCCCATGCATGTCATTTAATCGTATTCATGTGGCAGATCCTCTCATTGTGGTTAGCTGGGGTAATTATCACTTCTTCAGCAATGGTGACCCACAAGACTCTCTTCACACATTCAAAATCCTGCCATGAAGGACCTTCCCCAGGAGTCTTGCTACAGTCTGTTTTCTATTCTTAGTTATCCATATTGTATATTGCAAATACCAATGCTTGTGCTGTGTAAATAAGGAATTGTTTTAATTTACCCAAAAAATAAATAATAATAATGTTCTCTGCAAAAAAGTGAGACAAATGGTAAGATCCAAGTTGAACTTATTAATTGTTCAGAGTATGATTTGACTTAGTGGACATGTCAGGCTTAAGTGTGATGAATACAATAGCTGAGTGCACTCACACACACACACACACACACACACACACACACACACACACACACACACACACATTAAAAGTACCAGAGGTTGACTGTTTTTGTCTTAAAAGGGAGGATTCTGCAGTTTCCCCATTTAAATGCTTTACACCACAGGGCTCATAATTATATTATCCTGCAGATGAAATATGCTCCTATTTGTCAGGATTAGTTTTTGCTTAAGGTTTCCTTCTGGAAGACTAACAACAACAAAAAATCATCTCCTACAGCTTTGGAGCTACATGGGGTCAGACTTTGTCAGGTAATTCTTCCCTAGCAAGCTCAATTTGCAATGTAGGAAGAAAATGTTGCCTGCAGGCAGTTGTTCAGCAGTAAAAACAGTTAAAGTCTGAGATAGATGAGCCAAAGACAGTACAAGCTGCAACTGTGGTGACCATTTCACATCTCCAAAATAGCAGTATACAAGCCTTATGTGAATATATGGACAGCTAGTTAGACAATTCTACCAGTTGATTTTATGTTAATATGTGAATTAAGAATGGAAGTGCATAATTGCACAACATATAATTGTTAAACATTAGCTCAGCCATATTGCATTTGCCTGAAACCATTCAATAGCACTTGCTATTCAGTTTGTTACCAACACAATGGAAAGCTAATTTAAATCTTCAAACTATAATTTGCTAAGACAACACCCTTACACAAAGCTGGCGAGCAAACAGTAATTTTCACTAGAGGTACAAATGGTAGCAATAGTAGTGAGTGCAACATTTCTCCTCATGACACTTATTGTTTTAATGCAATTGCATGGACTACCACTAATGTTACTTTGCGTGCTTTTTCACAATTACGTGATTGCAGAGTGAGATAGCTGCTTGCGTACCTACAGCGGCTTCAGAAAGTAATAACTTTACTTTTTGCTCACTTCATTGTGTTGTAGAATTTTAAATGGATAAAACTGCAGTTCGGTCTACACTCAATAACCCAGAATGATAAAGTGAAAACATGTCATGTTTAACAAATTTATTGAAAATATAAAACTGAAATATCTCATTTTCTCTCAGTATTCAGGCCCTTTGCCGTGGCACTCCAAATTGTGGTCAGGCACATTATGTTTGCTTTAATTGTCCTTGAGATGTGTCTAGATTGGAGCCCAACTATGGCAAATGGAATTGATTGGACGTAGTTTAGAAAGGCACACACCTGTGTATATAAAGGTCCCATAATTCACACTGCATGTTAAGATAAAAAGCAAGCCATGAACAGCCAAAATGCAGGAGTGGCTTTGGGAGAAGTCCCTGACTGTCCCTGAGTGGCCAAGCCCAAACTTAAACCCCATCTGTGGAGAGACCTGAAGATGGCAGTTCACAAGTGCTTCCCATCCAATCTAACAGAGCTTGAGAGGATCTGCAGGAAGAATGGGATAAACTTCCCAAATCCAGGTGTGCAAAGCTTGTATATACTTACCCAAGAACACTCAAAATTGCTGTAATTGCTACCAAAGGGGCTTCTGCAAAGTACTAAATTAAGGGCTGAGTACTTACGTAAATTAGCGATTTCAGTTTTTGATTTTTAATATATTTGCTAAAATTTCTTAAAACATGTTTTCACTTTGTTATATGTTGTTTAATGAAGATTGATGGGCAAAAATGGCTATTTTATCCATTGAAAATGAAATCTATAACACAATAAAGTGTGCAAAAAGTGAATGGGTCTGAATACTTCCTGAAGCCACTCTACATGCCTTGCAGCAGTTTCAAGTGAATGAATGAATCCCTTACACATTATGTAAAGCAAAATAAATATATTGGAGACAATATCAAAAGCAAATGCTGACAGATTAAGTTAGCTCTGTTACATAAATGTGTACAAAGACCAATGTTGAGGTAGACAATGGACTACAATGCAACAGTGAACAGTGAATAAATGAATTGGGATTGTTTTACAGAATCACTCAGTGGCAACTGTCATTTCCACTTTTGTTAATACTGGGTGAAATGATCTCACACAGATTCAGATTTGTTAACAAATGTCCCCATCTAGTTTGGCTTCTAGAGTGGTGACAGCTGTAAGCCAGAAAACTATACTTTAACGTTTAGCCAATACAGATACTTGCAAGTGATCAAAGTGAAAGCATACCCTTAAGTTCCATCCAAATGCTAGCAAAAACTGACAAAGAGCAACAAGCGATTCTCAGTTTCTGAGAAATTTTACAAAATGAATCTGTCATGCAGTAAGCTACATTTGGTTACTTTAACCTTGACATGATGTATAACTGCATTTATCCTTTTTTGTTATTCTTTCCCCCAAACCTTATATCGTATACAAAGACTACATTTATATCTACACGAAAAATGTTTCAGTGCTAGATAAGTGTATTGCTTATTTTAACATATTGCTCAAATACCCGGACAAATAGAATTGCATTTAGATCTAACAGATACCTGAGTGTCTTACATTTGGATCTATATAACTTGTGACTTCATATGTCAGTGCATCTTTCTTTACCTACTTTAATGTGTAATTGCGGCTTATCTAATCATGCCATTCCTTCTGTTGATAACTAATTCATTTGTGCAAATACAATGAATATAGTGGATAGATTGCATTGCAAAAGTATATCTGATTGATTTTCTATCTCCTGTGTTTAAGGAAACTGAATGTACTTTTCTCCCCTTGAGCTGGAAGAAGAATGGCTAAATGTTCCAGTGCAGTGCCCTCCGGTTTTGAGTGACATTCCATTAGGTCTCCTGGCAAAGGTAACCTAGGCCAGCTTCAGTTCTTTGTTGGATTTGATGAGTTGGGAGGAGTACCTCAAAATGCTTTTGTTGATTTATTGATTACTTCTGTGAAACTGTGAAGCAGTGCATCTGTTTAAGGCCAATCCACTAATTAATTTACCACCACTGTAAAATCAGTAACTTTGTGGGATTGGATATATTCTGTGTCATGATCCTTGCGTTAATTAACAGAACAAGATTGATTGCTTTGTTCAAGACATTTGCCACCTTGTAATAAATTGACAACATTAAACTGTTAGAAATTGAATAACTTGGATTCATAAATAAATTGTAAAATTAACCACAGCTGAACTCTGAACTGCAGACATGCGCACACATGCCATTAACCTTGCACAAATCATTGGCAAATGGGTATTATTTGACAGGTAGGTTTTGATTGATGAGAAATAAATACGCCACTAAATTAATCCACTGACATTGACTGTCTGCTTTTGTTCAATAAAGTGAACATGCAATGGCAATATTGTTCCATAATTTATTTAGCATGTGCAAAACCTTTAATGACTCAGAAATAATAACACAACCAGTGATTGGTCCAAAACAAATACAATGACCAATCATTGGTCATTTTATTGGTTTTGTATGTGCTAAAAGGTTTAGCACATGCTAAAGGTTTTTGAAAATTAGGCTTTATGCACTGATAAACTATACAATTCCCACACTGCAATGGGTCACTAATTCCCAGTTCCCTCTCTGTCATGATTCACATGTCACCTGATTCCCATTCGAGACTGGTGACTTTTGATTGATGACAAATAAAGACACCACTAGATTAAACCACTGCCCGGAAATTGACTGTCTGCTTTTATTCAATAACAGTCAACATGCAATGATAATATTGTCTCCTAATTTCAAAATCGATTACTGCTCACCATTTTTTTTTAATTGATTAAATGACCTATATAGTTAGAAACTCAAGAGTGATATAAATGAATTATTTGTAAAGGCATCTTATTTGGTTTTATTTGTAACAGTAAGAGGCAGAGCAGCTAGCGAATGATAAATCACAGAAAAGTAATCAGAAGTGCTATGTTAAAAATACAATCTGTGATGATCATAGAATTTCAATTACAGACCTGTATATAATTCATGTGACTGTAGACTGCTCATGTAAGGGAGGTGGAAGGTGCAGAGACAGACAGCTTGTGGGGTGTGGGGTGTGGGAGGGATGTGGTGATTCAGCATTTCCCAGCAGCTCCTTATCTCCAGTGTTAAAATGAACATTGCGCCATACAGGATATAAAATTAAAATAATAACATGTTTATTGGTGTTAGTTTCGAGATAGGCGGTGTCGCGTCATGGTTAGGGAACAGGCCAAGTGTCTGTCTGACTGAAGTGTCCGCTAAATGTGAATGTCTTTTCTTTACCCTTCTGTTAGAAAATGGCAAAATGCTTACACTGCCTGCGGTGAAGGATTAAATTTCTCTCAAGATAAGGGACTAAGTGTATTGTGCCAAGAGTGATCCCAGGCCTGATTGTCACAGTGATTCTTTACTAATCTGAAAATGGGGTCCTACTCTATCCCTTTGTAGAGTTTGCCTCATCTTCCTTTATGATAAACTTCCACAGTTAACTGGGCCCCAATTTCAGTGTGAAGGTTCCTCAGGGAAACAGTGCAAAGCAATAGTGTATCACTTCACTACAGTGAACTGGGTGAGATGATCCAATGTTGTATCAGTGCCTGGATGAAGGTGAAACATTGATGCGTATTATGAGAACTTCTGAATAATATGACACAGCGTAAAACACTATATTGATATTAATACTGCAAGGTCTGGATGGGTTTGTATTATTTGTATTGTCTCTTCTCTCTCCTGGCTCCAGGTTGGACGATACAGATGATACAGACAGTATTTATCTCATTTAAAAAAATAAGCAAAACCTTGTTAGGAAATATCATCACCAATCATTGGTTTTGCATATGCTAAAGATATTAGCAAAGGCTCTTAGTTCTTTGTGCTATGATACACCCTGCAATGGGTCACAAATGCTTTATTCCTTCTGAACTCGGTAACTTGTCACTCTGACTCGGCGAACTCGGAGTTACAAGCTCGGAGCTTTGCAGTTGTTACCTTGTAGCAACCATATTAGTTGGCAAAATGTTGTCACTAGCTTCTGAGCACAACAAGCTCCATGGCTTTGCAACATACATTACATGTTACATGTTATTTGGGTGACAGTTTAATCCAAAGCGATTTACAGTTGATTAGACGAAGCAGGAGACAATCCTCCCTGAAGCAATGTGGGGGTAAGGGCTCAAGGGATCTGGGCTACACCGGGCATTGAACCACCGATCTTACGGATCCCACTCATGTACCTTAACCACTATGCTACAGGCTGCCCATACACTGTTTGTTGGGAATAGTAAAATACATACCGTATACGTAAAAACTTATTTTGGAGTTAAGTATTGTTCGCTGTTATTGCGCATCCCAACATTTAAGCCAGTTTGAATGATGTCAGTGTCCTCCCACTCGGCAACTCAGGGCTGTGAAATACGACCCTACTTTCTGACTCGTAATACCAAGTTAGCCGGCCGTTCCAGTGTATCCTTCCTGGTGGGAAGGTTGTAATTACGAGTTTTAGGAGATATCTAGAAAGCAGTATAATTCCCAATGCACTCTCTGTAATGATTCACACTCGCATTCATTTTGACCTGATTCCTATTTAGTAAAGAAGTACATGCACCCTGATGGCCATTCTGTTGTGAGTCACATAGCCTCCCCACACACACAAACAAACACACACATACACACTCGCACACCTGTGGACTACTGTCTCCTCTGGGTCAGTAGCTTTCCACAGGGCAGTTCAGAAGGCATCCAAGAGCAAACCACATTGAGAAAACCCTCTGAAACACAGAGTCACGTTGTCTAAATGTCTGACGAATGTGTGTTCCTCTCACATGCTGTAAATAACACAATGCAGTCTCCCAGTCCCTAATGGGGGCCAATTGGATTTGGATTTGGATTCTGCGCTGGGAGAAAGACAAGAAGAAAAATATTTTGTTTTGCAGCTAGTGGCACAGAGATTTCTCGGTGGCGCAGACTGCCTGGCTGCTGGACTGTATGGCACCTTACTTTTCTCTCAAAGCCCTTGTTATAAAAAAATCGTGTTCTGATTGCAGCGGGGGGGAAAATGGACTACTCTAAATTCAAATTGCGTGTCTCATCCCACTTCTGTAGTCATAAACCCTCACAGTGTCGCCTCTGCCGCCGTGTTCCCTGGTCCTAGAGCAGCGCTGGAAATGAGAGTATTGTAAATTGAATGATTAAATTTGAGATGGACTCCTTGTCAGGACAAATTGTATTTGTGCTTAACTGCTTCCTGCTATGTTTTCAGCATTCCTGGGAAAAAAAACAACGAAAAGCTGCATTAAAATCCCCATGTAATGTGGTCACAGTGATATTTACTTACCTTGTGATTTTTCTGTTTTTTAAGTGTTTTCGTATGACATGGTGTAATTTCAGACTTCAGTGAATCTTTCGAGACCTAATTCACGAAGGCCAGATTACCGTACATTGATCATGGAGTCCAAGTTTTGGCTCTGTCGTTTACTGTGGTATACCTCACCGTGTCTCTGAGGCGGTTTACTCAGCCGCATTTATAAAACAAAACATTAAGGCAGATGGATAGCCTCAACCAACAACCAACGGTCAAATGTACTTCTGCGGATATCATTTACACTGCGTGAGTGCATTCGTGGACTGCAGTCAAGACCAGATCGCTCACAAATAGATTTTTCAATGAGGCAATAGCTTGGCCAAATACTGTGTGGTGCTTTCATTTTGGTGTTTATCTCTTACTTTTTGGTATTTATCAAAGGTGTTTGAGTATGTTTATCCCTTGTGTACTGTTTACTTACAGCATTAACATGTGAAATTGTTAGCCTTGGACAAATATGCCCAGGACATTATCGGGATTTTATAAACATACGATTTATGCAAAAGCACTCTGTATATAATCTTTATCTTTCCGAACAATATTCAGTATGGGGGGCATAAATCATGCTTATCTGTGAAATTTTTTTTAATGAAACAATGTTTCCATGCAGTAGCTTATTGATATTTATTGTTTTGAAGTGACACTGGTGATTCTTCTTTTACTTTTATCTTATTATTTTAAGAGAAGCCTTACAGATACAAACCAAAAAAGATACAAAACAAATACAGATGATGAACAACAAAGAGAAGCACAAAACAACACCCAAATTTACAGCTGTTTAGTCAATGGTTATATGATACATTTCTCAAAAGTGTTATTCCTCCTTTACTAAACATTTCAAATTGGTCAATTTAACCGAAACCAAACTCAAGGCTTAAGCTAGTGAGTTGCATATCCTCACTAAAATGACATGTCAGTCAGCAAATACATGCGTAAACATTTTGGTTCAGAGGGGATGGGTATTACAACTTGACAGTTTTCTCGTTTGACTCATCTTTCCTCTTCCTTTGTTCATTTATATATTGATATGTATTTTTTCAGTCCATCGAGGAAGCACTTCGGTATAACAAACTACACTTGAATTCAATGAAGCATACATACATTTCAAAAAGTTCCCCGGTGAGGGTGTAAATATGGTTTCAAATAGGATAACATTATTTTGTCATTATAAACTGGATTACGTCATTGCATAATCACTTTAGGATAGAGAGGAGTGTGAGTGATAGAGTGATGGCTTTAGTGTAGAGAGCATCTGTCCTCTTATTGATAACACAATCACGTGGCATGATCTGTCTGTTGTCCGCTGTTTCTTCATACATAGAAGAGGGCGAAAAATGTTTTGTACTCGAGATCACACTTCCCGTATTATTTTTTATCGTTCCATCATTTCTGGATGCGGAATCCTCTTGTTACTCCCAACGGTGAATTCTTGCTACCCTGGCTACTGGTTGCTTTTAGTCTGGGTTTTAAGATTGCATTGATTATGGCTATGCCATTACAGTGGGTATTCTGGTGGGCAGATAAGGCTTTTCTTTGTGTTCCTGCAAAGTGTGGAAAGACAAAGTGCAGCTGAAACTCACATCGCTTTCCACCCAGCATCAGGGATTCAGAGACTCTTTCAGCAGTGTAAAGCACTGAATTTATCTTCATCATCCTATTATCTGTTTCTTATCCTCCTAAAACCGGACGATTCATTTCTGTCCCCTGTAGGGGACAAGTGTCTCTGGCCTTAATCTCAAGAACCTGTATTATACTATGGTGAAACGTATAGTACAAGGGGAATTAACCCAAAAAACTTCTACTGCTGTGGCCTATTCGCTTAGTTTTGATGTGTGTTCAGAGATGCTCTTCTGCATACCACTGTTGTAATGTGTGGTTATTTGCATTACTGTCACCTTCCTGTCAGCTTTGACATTCAGTCTGGCCATTTTCCTCTGACGTCTCATTAACAAGAAGTTTCTGTCTGCAGAACTGTTGCTTTTCTTGTTTTTTTTGCACTGTTCTTTGCAAACTCTAGGGACCAGTGCTGATGTGAACATTAACTGAAGCTCCTGATCCGTATCTCCATGATTATATGCATTGCACTTCTGCCACACAATTAGCTGATTAGATAATCGCATGAATAAGTAGGTGTAATAAAGTAAAAATATCGAATAAAGTTCTCGGTGAGTGTATATACGTTAGAAAATATTTGCAGTGCAACATGTTTTTGTCACCCAAAGCACTATGTATTATCTAAAAATAAAAATAAATCAATAGAATACTTGCTTTTTTTTGGGCTGGATCTCAGGAGGTTATATAAGGCTCTACACTATAAATGCTAGTAGCTCTGAACAGCTGTCAAGGCTGAGAACATACGAACTGGAGATGGTGCTGATCTTGCTAAAGTCAAAGTTGTGTCATATTCCTGATTCGTGCCATCATCGTGTACACAGTCACGGTCAGGTCAGAAAACAGGAAGTACAGGAAAACAATCGCTTTCCAGCTGTAATTGTCAGGATATGTTTAGCCAAGCTTTTGTTTTGTTTGTCTCTTGCTTGTTAGTATAGTACTACGAATCGATTGATCATTTGTAGTCTGCTTACACACACACACTTGTCCGTGATCATCTCCACATTCACGCACGCACACACACGTATGCACGCACACATGCACACGCAAACACAAACACACACACACACATACATACTCACACATACAGGAATCATTCAGAGGTATATCCAAAGCTGCTGTTGTGCGATTGCAGATGGGGAACTATGTGTACACTACAGGCATGGGGTTTCTACTCGTAGGTTTGAGAGTTATACTCCCACACAGGACTGGGCCTGCTGCCAGAGGCAGATTGTTTGCATTTCCATCCAGAACCTCTCTCACCCCTCTATCATACAGTTCCCAAGCTGCATGGTTGTCTGTTGAAAGTAGGAAACCCACTGACATTTACTTTCACTTCTAACGTCGATCAGATCCGGGGCACATCTTTTAGTCGTCCAGGCTGTCGTCATAAACAAACTGAGGCCATCTGTAAAGCAAACAGAGCAAAGTTTTGTTTTGCTAATGAATTAAACATTTCTCTTTTTATTTGTCGCAGTCTGTGTCTAATAGTGATTTTAATATCAATTGCAAATTTAGTACTCCATGGACTTTTTTGGGTTGTCTATTCATTTTGCTCACAGCAAGGAGGTTTGCGCATCCATCCTAACAATATTGTCATGTCATGTTTTTCAGGAACAGAGAACGAGTGTCGAGGAATTTGTCCCAGCATGCCTTGCCAATTACACAAAATACGACTTCACTCTGAGACACACAGTTGAATGAGATGTCGTAAATTAAAGAGAAAGAAAAAATAAATGCTATGTGTCTAATCACTATACAGTATAATGCGTTTTGTCGCAGAAATGTAGGCCTTTGTGAGAAATAATAATTTCAGTATTTGTTTTATTTAATATGACAGCCTGTATGTTGTATATTTTCAGGAAAACATTTACATTTTGTAATTTAACAGATGTATAAAAGTACATAAACAAATATGTACTTTCAATCATTTGTTATTCAGCAGATGCTTTTATCCAAAGTGACTTAGAGTTGATTAGTAGCACGGGACAATCGCCCCTGGGGCAATGCAGGATTAAGGGCTTTGCTCAAAGGGCCCAACAGCTGCGCGGATCTTATTGTGGCTGCACTGGAACTTCACCCACCAACCTTCCGGGTCATGTACCTTAGCCACTAGGCAGCAGGCTGCCCTTGTAGATATAGTGATATCAAGTTATTAGTGTCACAATTTAAAATAAGTATAGAATGTAATTCAAGAAATATAAATGCCTCCTAACTTTTACTGATAACATACTGTAACTGACCCGGCATGGTTAAGCAAAAGTTGCCTTGTATTAAATTTATTTAGCCATTTTAATCATTACAGTCAGGCACTTACCAATTCACTTTCTACTGATAAGTGTGTACTAACTTTTTTAGCTTTTAATTACCAGTTAGCCCTGGCGCCTGGAAAATGCCAGTGGCGTTCACAATGACGGAACTAGGTTTAGCACAATGCAGCCGGAGAATGTTCTAGAGAAGCCCTCAGCAGAGCGGGCCACTAACGCTCATTAGCATAGCGCTTTTCTGATGGTGACTGAGACCCGCTGCTTCGGGGATCGGTGCGGTCGCTCAGCGGGGGCTCGATGAGAGGCTGCCTGCCGTTCCATCGCTCCTCTGCCCGGGAGCGTGCGCCGAATTTCCTCAAAGGCAGACATCTGCCGTCACAATCCCCAACCTTGCGGAGTCAGCCTCTCGTTTGCTCTCTCGCCTCCCTCGTTTGCGGTTAGTTTATATTTTCGAGGCATCACGGTGTCCCCACAGCCCCTCACGTTCATGCGAGGATCCGCTCATAGTCCTCGGATGGCCTTCATTCATATTTGATAAAGTGCTTAGAGATACTACATTTAAATTCATACAATGCCTGGCTCCGGGAGAGAGGCTGGGATCTCACTTCAGAGTTAAGTGCAAAAAATGTCAAAGGTAAACATGTTGAGCGTTATGTGTGACATTTAAATGGTACCCGAGTAGATTAAGGCCAAGAAGTGACTTCCCTAACCTCCATTAGTGAACCAGTTAACAATTATACTTCCTGACATCACTTAATATGTAGGGAACTTTAAACTGAAAATATTACAGCAATGAAATGACATGATGAAAAACTCATATATCTTTAATTTCAGGGAGAGGCGGCATGAGATACAGAGCTGGTATGCTGTACATGCCTTTATAATTATTCACAGGTAACACGTGTTTAATCACAATGTTGTGACATGTAGGTTTGATAAAACCAGCAAACTCTTACCTGAGGCGAGCTTCTACCAACCTTGAAAATGAGAAATTGCAATTACAGTGTTGACGTCAGACTGACAAAAAAATAATTCAATATAATGTATTGCTCTGTAGACACCCCTATATAATCTCTCTACACACCTCGGTACAATCTCTTGCACAGTCCCTTATAATCTGTGTACACACCTCTGCATAGTCCCTCCACACTCCTGTGCATAAGCTCACAGCACACCATTGTATTTTCTTTGTGTGACACCACTGCAATGTATAATTGTCCTTTGTGTATCAGTATAAAGAATATAAATATATGGGTTTGGAAATAATGCTCCCGGCAGCGCCAATAATTGCATGCGCTTAAAATGAAACACCACTCATAGCTTGACCTGCCGTTATGCATCACTGTGCTTTTGTGTTATTTTCACATGAACTACCTGATTTTCCCAGCATGCAATGGGGCGATGTAACTGAAGTCACCTTTTATGGTTGAGAGGAGACAGCAGGCAGTCGTCAACAGAGATGGCTGGGCGAGGGCACGGGAGAGAAAATGGGCATTATGGATTCTTTGTCCTTTACAAAGAAGTCGGTACAAGCTGTAGTGCAGCTGTGGCTGTGTTCATCCATGTTGTCAATCGTGTGTACTCACCCCAAAAGAGGGTGGAGGCACATGTAAGCAACGGCCTTACCTTGAAGTGACCACTGGTAACCAGGCAACCAGTCAACTAGCAGTGTGTTTCATAATAGGCCACTTTTAGCATATGGGACAGAATGTTTCTCTCCCAGGAACGAAAAGCCCACGGTGCCAGTGGGTTTCACCCAGAGGCCTTTGCTGCAGTCCGTCTCCTCATTACAGCCTGGGATGTTCTGCTTTTAATCCCTCTAACGGCGGCCGTCTCTCCAACGGCCCCCGCTAAAATAGATTAAATCAGTTACCAGCGATAGATCTCACTGTTACAAAATAGGAAATGACTAGAAGAATCAGATGTGGCTAAACTGCAATTAAAACAGCCTTAGCATGCATTTATTTATTTATTTATTTTAGCCCCTTCATCACCCAGAGATTAATTAATCAGTTCCACACAACAATTTACTCAGTCGTTCTCTCATTATCAAAACATCAGATAATTGTTAGAGTAAGTAGCAGGTTCGTATTCAGCTTCTTTGCACGGCATTAGACTGCTCCCTCTCTTCAGTAACAAGGCCCAGGGGACTGAGGCAAATGGATGGTAATGTATGGGCCTCCTGCATATCAGGTACAGTAACCAGTGGGGCTTCCTCCCTTACTGCCCTCCCTTGTCTTCAGACATAGCTGCCATTACTGTAGGCCTTTGAAACTACATTTCCCAGACTATTGGATAGCTTCAATCATATCCACTTAGCTAGTTTATGGGCATATGCAATTCAATCAAACCAGACATACCTACCCTTAAGAGTTCACAACAGGCCCAAAAATTCTACCTGTTTCCAGTTTGCTTGCGGCATAGCCTAGCAGTGGGAGGGGAAAAAGAGAAAGAGAGAGATCTGAAATGAAAAATCCTATGAAATATCCTATATGAAAAAGCATATTTTGCACCTACTTATTTATTTCTAGATTTTTTTTTTAATGATTTATTTCCGATTTTTCCCTTATTCTCCCAATTTGGTTGCCAATTGTTTCCTATCTATAACAATTATCCATGTTACCTAGGATACACCGCATGCATATGACCACGTCACCCGGCAGCACGAATCCGCAGAGCGACCCGTCGTCTCCAACCGCGACTGTGACTCCCATGCGATTGGGGCGCTGTTGTTGCTGACCCCCCCTCGGAGCGGCGAGCCAATTACGCCACTCCACGTGAGCCGGCCAAACTCAGCCTTTGGCAGGACCGGGAATCGAACCCCAGTCCTCAACTGCAATGAACTGAACTGCAACAGCAGCTATATTGATGATTTTATGGTATAAAAACCAAATGTATCTGTTTTTTAAAAACCAGGAAGTATGTAGGATGTATTTTATGCTATGCTATTTTCTTCTTCATCATCATCATTATCATCATCATCACAGTATCAGTTAGAATTTTCCAGATTGCACAGCCGACAGCCGTAATAAGCACAGCTCCACGAGTCATGAAATGACTCAAATACAACAGGCTTAATGGAAATTTACTGCATTTCTCTCACTGCAAATGAGTTAAATAAAATAGACAGGCTAACATAAAGACTGACAACAAACAACCAATGCCAAGTGTTGTGCAGCATGCTACCTGCAAATGACACGACCTGGGGGCTTTCCCTGCACTTTCTGGTTCCCTAATTTGCGACTATTTGTCAATTCGCATTTATAAACTTCACTTCTGCCTGTGGTACTGATGTATGTTATGCGGGAGATTTCTGGCCACTCACATGTACCAGGGAGCAGGTGACACATTCCGGGACCTTCCAGGAGAGGTGGGATGCCTGAGGCTGACATATTTCTCTGTTAGCCTGCATTCTCAGGGAACATCGCATTAACATGAGAAGCTAAATTAAGCATAAAATAAGTACTAAATTGTTTGGCAACAGTAAGTCTCCAAATCAGTTCTTGTACTGCAGATATGTGGCTACTGCTTTGGTTGGGCTGTGCGTTCCAGGTTGAGGGAGCCTGGGAGAACACAGTGAATCCCATGATTCACCTCTTTCTTGCTGGTGATTGATACTTTAGATTACCGTGCAATCAATTAGAACTAATCAAGGAGAAGTGACATTTAATTCTCAGTAAGACTACAAGCCCTGGTTTCCGCACAATCGTTTCAGATTCATGCACCACTCAGGAGTGTATAGCTCCTGTACTGTAGCACTGAGCTCACCTGTAATATGGAAAGAGAGGATATGGCTCGCAGATAGAATTTCCTGTATCCAGGGAAAAAACATGATGCTGTCTGGGTCCTGTCATTGTAAATTTAAGCCCGGCCCAGCCTGAACCTTGCCGTTCTGATTAGGTCCCGTCAGGCTTGGGTCATGCTTCAAAACCTGCCCTAGGATAATCCAGCACCGTATCCCCATTTAGGCGTTATGGTGTCAGAAGTACGAAGGTCTAGCCAATGAAAATGCGTTTTCACTGAGTGACTGACTCAGTGGGCAGCATCTGATTGGTCATTGTGTTGCACACATGCCTGCCTTTTCATGCTAAATGAGTTTGTTTTGGTCACAGATTTCTAGCAGGCTAAATTGTTTCATGCTCGGTAAAACGGCAAAAGGATGATATCACACCGACACACAACATTCCTGGTATATCCTGTTATTTTCCAACAGAATGATATGAGTTTGACTTTAAACACTTCAAATGAACAAAAAGCTGCAGGTTGTTTCTAAATTCTTCTGCAAAGCAAAACACATTTCTTATTCAGTGTAATCTGAAATATATCACAAGGTTATAGGTGTGCACAAACACCTGTTAAATGATAGTGAGTGAAAACATGTTTTCATTCATCCCTGTAGCTTCCAGAGTCTTGTATAAACTACAGTAAGGTGGCTACCAAATGGAAATTCTCAGTTTGGACTGGTTGGAGACTACCAATGGAACAGTAATCAGCAGTTTCAAGGATAGGTGACCCTGTCACTGGGCTGAATGTCCTTGATTTGGGTTTAGGTGGAAACAGCTGTCAGGTAAATACAGTGGGTCTTGAGTTAAGATTGGATAAGGACCGAGAAATGTTATGCAAAATGACATTACAACTGCTAGGGAAAAATGCCCTTTTTAACATTTCACAGGTGAGCATCGTCTCATGAAACAAATCCCAGTAAAAACAACGATAGCTATACTTGAGTTTAACTTTCGTATTTATTTGCAAAGAAATGACAGAAAGTGAGAAAGCTTACCGGCTTTCTGATTTGCATCAGACACCGTAAGACTCTTATACACACTTTTACAGAAGGGGGGGCTTTACCAAAACAAAAAGACATGAAGCTGGCCATTTATCAGTATTTTGTCTTCTGAATACCCGTTGTTGACCTTGCTGTAAGATCAGAATGTGCTAGCTGAGAAGCAGAGACATTAAGGTAAAAGGCTGTCTGTCTGCTGGGAGAGAGACAGAGAAAGACTCATAGTAAGCACTTAATTCAGAAAGTGGTCTAATAGTAATAAGGATTATCACTAAAAGGTTATTTGTAATCACGTGACTTTATGTTAACACACAAGAATCTATTAAGAAAATTACCCTTACACCATATTCCCATGATTTGCCCCACCTTTCGGTTAAAATATAAAACCTAATATAAAAAGGCATGGGCATGAACCAAAATGGGTAAGCAAATACTACGGTTATGTTACAGTTTGGGTACACACTATGAACCCTTCATATTCCTTGTGTCACAGTTACATGCGGGCAGTTTCAAAATATCATTTGGTAGTCTTCTAATCCATTTCATCATGATTAGACTCATAGGCACATCGGTACACAGAAATATGCAAACCAACACCACAAGGCTGATATTATAGTATGCTGATTGCTTTATTGTTGCATAAACCAATATGAGAAGGGCATAGTATGCACATCCAACAGGCTTGGCCAGGTGCAGGGCGAAAGAATGAGACAATGAGAGAATGAAGAATACCGGCACTCCACCAAAAGCACCCTTGTGGTTTATTCTGGATGCAACATTTTGACCAGAGGCCCTCGTCTGGCATACTGAATTGCATTGAATTTTCAGGGCATGAGGTTTACATTTGTACCGTTTTTTGATAACCCAAAATGGAGATTAAACCAAATTTAATACGTGCGCACACACACGCACACATACACACACATGATAAAATCATCACCCAGAGAGAGAATAATAAGGAGAGAGACAGAGAACAAGAGTGAAAGGAAATTAGCAGATTCACACTGGCATTGTTGAACCATTTTGCATGGTTCTTTGATGGGTGTTGCAGCAGAAACTGACGCATTTTGGCGAGTCTGAGTGAGGAGCAACGAACTGCAAAAAACTTCATCGCCTCGTTTGTGCTTCGCTGTCGCCATGGAGGCAAAGTAAACACGCTTAATATTCATCAATACCCATCAAAGGAAGCCGAGTGGGAGAAGGTACAAAAAAAACCTGCTGCACTCTTATTCTCATTTATTTGAATTAAGCAGAACATATTCATTTTGCCTTGTTGTATGCTGCTCAGTGACTCTGTTAATTATCATTCAGTGGAAGCTTACTTGGAACCATGCCAGGCCAAAGACAGAGTTAATCGATGGAAACGCAATTTATGCAGTCGCGGCAAGAGTCATTCTTTCTGAAACGAACAAGAACACCTTTCATTTCTTCCTCTGGGGGTGGAGTAGCAGTTTGGGGCGGGGGGGGGTTGAGTTTGTGGTTCTGTTAAGGTTATGTTTGCTCCTCTAATAGCTGTTCTGACACCTTGCAACAAAGTATGGATAAACGCATATATGATAATTATAAATTCACTCTTTGGTCTAAGCCATCTGTCCCTGAACTGCGAGTCAGACAAGGTCTCCATACTTGATTATACATTGTTGTTATTACAGGGATCTCTGCACCGATATTTCAAACAAATTTAGAGAATGTTGGACAGAAGGTAGAGTCTATCACTGTCCTATACATGCAAATATTTCCTCCATTAAAAAAAGATCATTAACTGCCAACTGATAATTAATTAATTATCAGTTGTCTTGATGTCAGGTTGTTATATGTTAGTAAGTTAAGTGGGATATTTTAGAGAAGCTGCAAATAACACTTGAATAACACAGAATTCTGTTGTGACAAATATTCTGACTGCTGTATCCATGAGCAGCCTTTTTTTAAGAATATGTCTTGGACAGGCATATAACAAACAACATTGGCCACCTCTATGATCCAGTGCTTGATTTAACCTCTATGAAATGTAAGGGAACATGTTTTAAGTGGTGAACTTTTAATCAGGCTTCTCTTAAAGAAGCAAGCTGTTTAGACGCATGGCTCTATACTGTCCCCATGACAAACCAAGTTCTGTCTATATATCTGTATGTTTGCGTATCTCACTCAAAAGGGAAATAAAGCCCATATGCGCAGAAACACAGGTGTTATAAACATAAAGTAGCTGTAATGTGAACTGTAATGAATCTTGCTCATATCGATTTTATCGAGTTGGAACCAGGGTGGCTCATTATAGCCCTTTCACTCAGTACAGTAGAGCTGGAACCAGGCTGGTTCATTATACCTGCTTGGTGCTATGCAGCTGGAAGCAGGATAGATGACGACCTGAAACTATCCTTATTCTGGCACCAGGTGGTCATATGATTTCTGTCATACTTACTCATGTCTGCTCAACCTACTGATATTTCACGTTATGGAAAATTGTGAGTTGGCGGGCCATGTAACAACTGTGCTTCCATATGCATCCATCATGCAAACCCAAGGGATAAACACTGTAGGGAAGAAGGTATATCAAACATAACTATGTTTAGACAAGCAAAACAGAGTTTAGTTTATTTTTTCTGTTTGATTGTTTTTTAATCCTTCTCCCTTTTTTGACAAGACCTAATCTTGGAGAGCTGTTTCATTCTTGTGCGTATACCGGCAGTCAGTGTGATTTCATTGGCTACAGCTCTGGTTGCAGGCTAATGCAATGCAAAACCAATCATACTGTAATTGTTCCGCCTATTCGGGTTCCATTTTGTGCTAGTCTTGTTCTGGGACTGCAGTGGAGCAAAGGGTGTAATGCACTCCAGCAATTCGTCACTTTCTGGGTATAGTAAAGGTAGGAAATACACTCTGGAGTAGCTGCTACACTTCAAAAGCCAATCATTTGTAAAGTTTATATTCCACTATAAACCGGAATGCTACAGAAATAGCCCTGTGAAGAAACCATAAAAGCAGAGCACATGAAACCATACACTCAGTGAGCACTTTATTAGGCATTTATTAGACTTCTACTGCTGTAGCTTATCCACTTAGAGTTATGATGCGTTGTGTGTTCAGAGATGCTCTTCTGAATACCACTGCGTGGTTATTTGCGTTACTTGTCACCTTCCTGTCAGCTTAGACCAGTCTGACCATTCGCCTCTAACATCTCTCATTACCAAGGCGTTTCTTTCTGCAGAACTGCTGCTCACTGGATTTTTTTTGTTCCATTTTTTGCTCCATTCTTTGCTAACTTTACTCCAACTCCAACCACTCCAACCACCCTGTCCAACCACCCTCCAACCATCCTTCCATGTCACTTAGATCACATTTTTTCCCCATTCTAATGTCTGCCACCAACCATCCTTCCATGTCACTTAGATCACATTTTTTCCCCATTCTGATGTCTGCCACCAACCATCCTTCCATGTCACTTAGATCACATTTTTTCCCCATTCTGATGGTTGATGTGAACATTAACTGAAGCTCCTGACCCATATCTACATGATTGTATGCATCGTACTGCTGCCACACAATTGGCCGATTAGATAATCGCATGAATAAGTAGGTGTAATAAAGTAAAAATGTTCCTAATAAAGTGCTCGTGAGTGTACATACATATAACATGCTTGGTTTCAATATCTTGTATCATTTCCTTGGCAATGTGAGAGAACATGAGCATGTGTTTGCGTGCTAAACAGTCACATACGTAGTTATTTACACCCCCTTGCTCACCGAGACATCCGAGGACATCCAAGCAGAGTTCATGGTATTTCTGGCACACTTCTCAATGTTCCCTCTTTCTCCTGTTGGAGACGGTCCATTATTTTCTCAGAAGATTTCAAGAAGTCAAGAAGTGGTTTGAGCTTGGCGTGGACTTTATTATTTATTATTATTTTTCCTGAGATTATCCAAAGATTTACTGATAACTTGGGCAAAGCACTGAAGTCAGAGGAACAGAAGGCCTGATGGGAATTGCAGTGAGAGACACGGAGTGACATTATTGGATGAACATCCAATTTTACATCTAACATTAATTATAAAAATGCGGGTTGAATATAAATGTGACAATTAACCATTTATTACATTTGATCTCTCTTAATTGCTGAATTATAATATTTGAGCCTGGCCTTCCTCATCTCATCTCAATGGTACTTGCCACATAACCATGTTTATGCTTGCCTGTTTCTAGTGAAAGGAATCCTTATCTTATGACCAATGAAGTTACTGGTTTATAAATGCAGCAGGTACAGTACACATAATTTAAAAAATGCAATAATTATAATACCATGACCTAATTCAATAAGAAACAGCCAAGTGATGATATCCAAATGCAAATACAGTATAACATCTCCAGTGATCTTGGAAATGCGATATGTGAGTCAGGCTGTAATATAGAGAGACTGTTTTTTGGAGCTGGCGCTGAGGGTTTGGTTTCAGGAATAAGGGTGAAGCCCCTCTCTCTCTCGCTGCGGTATCCATCTCACCAGAGACGGCCTTTCATTATACAAGAGCAGATTAAGTCGTGGGAGCAGGCTGATGCTAGGGGATTTCTGCAGCTGATGGCAATCAATTGTGTTTCAGAGCAGACAATCATTTATCGTTTGTCTTAATGCTGAATAGCAGTAATGTAAAGTAGTGGCAGGGGGGAGTGAGAGAGAGTAACTTCTCTCTTACTCTCTTTTCCCTGCTTTCCTATTGTGGGGGTTTGTTGTTATTGTTTGTGATTATCATATGCTTCCGCAACACAATCTTACTCTTTGTGCAAATAAACAATTTGAATTTGAGACAGATTGACAGAGAGAAAGAGAGAGAGAGACAGAGAGAGATAGAGAGTAGGATGGAAAGGGGCACAATATGTACAGTACCTACAATGCCACATTCTGAAAGACAGGAGTGATCACAAGCCAATTCAGTTGTCATATTTACGTTTGAGTGTATGTGTTGCCTGGGTCATCTAAAGCAGAGAAACAAATGTTCCTATGGGCAATGGTTTGGCTGTTAAGTGGAATATGGACCATTCGTGCATATGCTGAAGCAAACAAAAAGTGTAGAGTGAGCCAACTTCTTTGTAGTGCTGGCAAAAGAAAGATAAACGGCAGGATGTTTTGAATTGTTTAATGTTGCAGCAGCCGGCAAGCTATAAATAAGTAATGCAGGGAATTACCTTTGATAATTATCCTGAACCAGTTTTTGATTGTTTTTCTGGATAAATAAACATGTCAATTTACATACACATCACCCATTAGCCGCTGATTCACTTTTGTCCTCGATTGATAACTAAGTGCTCCTAAGTTTCCTTGTGCATGTGCAAGTGTGTACCTATTGAATTCATTATGAATACAGTGCAGAAATCTATCTTGAACTGTAATTATACATCCAAATAAATAAGCATTTATTTTTAATTGCGTTTAAATGAATACACGTAAACAGTTTATGTATTAATAAATCTCGCTTGAATTTTAAAGTACATAAAAATGTTATACAATTTATTAATCAATTTCCAGGAGCATACTAATGTTTGAATTTTTATTTTGGTATTTTTATGTATGTTTGGAAAGCATGGAAATAAATTATCTGTAGGCCCAGCCCCTACACTATATACTAAATACTTTGGAATGCTAAAACTGGGGCACCCTACAGAGCTGAATGGTGTGTAAAAAATGTATGTGCTGCTTTGAGCTCGGTGGAAGCTAAGCTAAGCTACGCTAAGCTACAGAAGCTAAGCCTTTTACATGGCTATCGTTATCTTCTGCTGCTGAATTGTTGCGATTTTGAACCATGGCCCTCACGACATTCTATGAACCTAGCACAAGAGTAGGGGTGACAAGGGCGTTTTCTGTTTTGGTCGTACACATTTGGGTGTACATTCGTTTCAGGTATCTCGGAACTATCTACACCAACTGTAGCTGAACTCATTCTTTCTGAATAGTGAGAAGATCAGTGCCTTTCCCATTTTCTTAAAGAGCCCTATACCTCAAAACCCTAACACTTCAGCACTTCAACTCTTTTTTTATTAAAAACAAATTTCTTTAATTTACCATATCTAATTGAATTTACTATAATACCAATTTACTATTATATTTCTAATGAAGTTTTCATTATTTAATTCACTTCCTCAGCTATAAGTTATATATTTTAATCAAACTTTAATTAAACATTAACTTTTTCTACCATCTTTTGTTCTCCTGAGAAGCCATAACAATGGTGACTGACTCTGCCAGACACAGCTCATGAAAGAAGGGTTTCAAACATTCATCAGTTTTTCCTTTTCACTTGCTTATTTTCTGAATTAATCCCTCCATTACAGCTTGAGTGTGATCAAATGCGTATTCTTTCTGTGAGCATGTTTGCATTTCTCCAGCCACAGAATTTGATTGCCATTCCCAGATTCATGTGCTTTTTCAAGGCCAATTTGTCTCAGTACTTGGGAATGATTGCTGTACTTAGCAGACCGTGAACAAATTTCCCAGAACTAATAGATCCACAATTGTTTTGTGTGTGTGTGTGGGCGTGTGTGTGTTCCCTTTTTTGTTCCTTTCAAAACATTTCATTATAAATGACTTCCAAACCATTATTCCCACGTATATTTAACTGGAATAATAATGCATTTCTGAATGTTTTTATGAACAATAACTATCTTAACTAATTTCACATCATCACTGTGTTATGTCCCAGATTGGGGGGGAATTGTGATTGTGCTTTTACGTGTATATGAAAATGATCCCCCGCAAACATAGTGACAGGTTGCACTGTTTTCTCCCATATTGTGTTGAATATCATAGAATATCAGAAGACCATATAAATATGACAGTAAGTATGTCAGTGATTGGCTCAGTCTACATTGGCTCTGTGATGTGTGCAGTGTATACTTTGAGTTTTACAGTTTGGTTATTTAGGTCAGTTTTAGACATTAGAACTATGAAGCTGTGCTACAATATTCATCTGGATAGCATGCTGAGCATCTTTATTTGGTTGTTTTGGGACACTGTATTTGCACCCAGCTATTCAAAATCCTCTATTGTGAGCAGTTTGTAGAGCTCAAAACATAATTTTATACAATACCCATAATTTAGGTAAATACATCAAAACATCCTTTTTTCACATGGAAATTTTCTTCTCCACAAAAACATAATTTTACATCCTTTCAAATTCCAAGGTATTTTCCATTTTCAAAATGTCAAGCAAAATGTCTTTTAAAGAACCCACTCAAGATGAAATGAGAATTGTGCAATTTGTTTAAGTATGTTAATATCTGTTAGTGAAGTTGTATGAAAAAGAATGACAATCAACCATACAACCAGAAATATATGAATACAGCTGCCAGTCCAGATTCACCATGCATTCTGTTTCGATTTCTAAGCTCGGACTTTAACTCAGAGAATAAGTACTTATTGAATTCAGGACATTTTTTTTTCTCTTTGCCAGGCTGTCAAAACCGTATTAGGCAGCTTTTTGCAATGCCAGGTATGTCAATAAATGTGTGTAACAGGGAGAATATGAGCTGAGTTTCTGTCCTGGATAACCCACTCCTGCTTCTATCCTGTAAAAGAGACTTAACGCAGAGAAATGCAGGGGGACAGTGCTGAGTATGCTATCCGTAGCCATCATCCAGCGCTCGGTGCTACGACAGTGGTGATTCAGCACTGCCAGGATCCGTACAGACAGCACAGTAAACGACTCCTCAGGTGCAGTCACCTGTCGAGAGAGAGAAACAGAGAGAGAGAACTTTCTAGAAGGCCCCTGTCACTTTCTATGAGAGCTGCGCAGTGGATTAGCCGCTCCAGCCCACGGGCTGACCTTTCATGTAGTGTCAATGCGTGAATTTTGTAAACACGGGCCGGCTTATTTTCCACGGTGCAGCCAGATGAAAGAAATGAACGGATTAGCTGATGAACGGATTATCTTTTGGGCTGATTCCACGCAGCGAAGCTCAATGATCAGCAGTGTTGTCCCAATGAGGGAGGAGGGAAACAGCAGAGAGGGAGAGGAGAGAGACAGAGAGAGGGGAGAGAGAGAAGGTTTTCTGCATGCTCTGAGAAATGAAAGAAAGATCGTTGACGTTTGATTTTAATTTGATTTCTCACATTATAGGTTTTGCCCTTTCTTTTTAGCACCAGCATTAAATGTTGTGGAAACTTCGTTTTTGTTTATCGCCATGTCAATAATGTGTATGTGAACGAAATTACATTCTGAAAAGGACGGAGAGGAAGGTCGAGAGTGAGGAACAATTCGACAGTCTGCAGCTATCTGCCATTTTTGAAGCTGTCATTCTGAGTTTTGACGTCTTGCAGGTACATTTTCAGGCTTCTTGTGATTAGATTTAAAATACTGCCAACAACCTGAAACAGTAAACAAAGAAATAAATACATAAATATTTGGCATTTAAAAATGAATTAGTCTGTTAAACATTTTGTCAGATTAATGAATTTATTATTTTCCTTTTTTTATTTTTTCATGAAGGTCATGAAGAATGTTACAAATATCCATGTCAAAAGATTTTTATTTCGTTTAATCAGCTATTCATCTAAGAATGGAATGCAGTTGTTGAAGAAGTGTAACATTAGTCTCACTCCAAGAATGAATTTTACCCCCCGTATACCATACCATGTGTAACTCTGATAATGCTGTGAGTTACCTCCTGTAAGTTGGTAGCCGTGTTTACATGCAGAATATTCCTTCATTCCGAATAAATTGATTGAAGATTCCAAATGAAGCGTTTACATGCCTGCTGAATAAATTTGAATAAAGGTATGTGTCTACATGCCTAGCATGTAATCAGAATAAAGCATTTTGACATGTGCAGAATGATCTCGCGCAGCTACACGATACACGTTTTTTGCAAATCTCCGAATATGCCTTGTGTATTAGGTATATTAGGACCATTTATTCTGGTCTTTAACCTTTTTTAGCGCTTTTTTTATTTGGTCGTTAATTCTGTGGATTTCACGTTCATAATTTTTTTTGACCAACTTTTCAACCTTTCGACCATCGAAGCGTTTCACAATTTTTACTTCTTTTACTGTTTAATGTTGATTGCAAAGGAAAAAAGCGAGTCCCCCAGAGAAATCTGACGATTTCACCTGCTGGGTCGAAACTCGGTGGCGTCACTGAACATGCGCAGAGAGAACATGTATTTCAGTGAAAGTGATATATTCTCCTGTTAAACGGAGTGTAAAACGGTTTAGACTACTCCTTTTAAACCGAATAAAAATATCAATAGGAATAGGATCATTTGTTCCGACTGAGTGGTTACATGAGGCATTTTTATTCTGATCGGCCTGTAAATATGATTAAACGTGGAATAAAAGGCTCCATGTAGCAGGCCAAGTGACTATTTTACATACTACAGACGACACAGGAACACATGTGCGAGATCTACCAATTATTGCAGAGGCAGATGCAGTCTCTGAGAAAATTGAGTAACCGGTGGGTTCTGGCCAACGCAAAGTCACACCAAGCCTGGTAGCACTGAGCAATTGTCCATTAGCTGCAGACTCTAGTCTGAGCAATTTGCAGATATGGTACCCAATGGAAGAACTTTCCTTGTGAATTTACAATCATAAAATAAAAATAATATATTTTAATGGATGGACCATTTCTGAAATGAAAGTAATCACATTTTTATTTTATGTTTGGAGGTAAAAGCAATTGTCAATCGCTTAAGTGTTCATTTAAGAAACAACTGTAATTCTTAATGAAACTGAGTCATTCACTTGTAGTAGATTAAAACACCCACACTGGTGACACAAAATGTAGACAGTGTAATGTACCAGAATCCATTTAAATTAATGACATATTTATAACCTTTCTCAGTTTCTCTGTGCAATGAAGTATTTTCCCCACCATACAGTACCATTCTTTCCAGTCTCTTTCCACTTATATAAGCTTCCCCTGATGAGCCAAACATGCATGCCGATATGCACAGGCACACACATACACACAAACACACACAGAATCCGCAAACCAGCATATTTGGACAGTGGTACATTTTTTTTCCATTACCTTTAATTCCATTATGTTTGTAGGAATTACATCCATTTCTATACATAGCCCCCCCCCCCCCCCCCCATTTCCCATTTTAAGACACTAAATTCAATTGGACAGTTTGCCTCTCAGCTGTTTCAAATGAGTGAAGTCTATTCAATACAGACGGAATAAAACTGTCTGAGGCATAGGCCAAATGATGAGTCAAACTGGCCAAATGATGAGCCAAACTGTCTGGAACATCATTCAAATGGAACCATTAAAAAAATAAAAATAAAAAAAATAAAAAGATACAGCCCCTAGTGGTCATAAGAAGGATGACTGAGCAACTGATGATTTGTTGCACCCCTATTTGAATGCTAGATTTATCTAATATTGGCACTAACGTTTCAGGGAATGCACTATGAAGATCTGGGTAGCTGACCACCTATCTAGTGATAGCAACATAGGCTACCTATGTGCTCTATATAGATAACGTTCACTAGCTAGTCCACTTACATAGCAAGCTAGCAATATGGTAAAGACAAGTTTGTATGTGAATTCACCAAGCTAGCTAACACTAGCTGCCTACTGTAATTCACAAATGCAAGCTTGCGAGTTAGGTAGCCACCTTGGCTATAGCTAAGAAGCATTATTATTGTTATTGTCATTATTATTTGCTGCCATACAAATAATTTGAAAACAGAATATTTCTGGCAACCCTAGCTAAAATAGAAATTATTTCCTGTTAAGAAATGCAAGACTCAGTTTAATGAGTTCTTCTACTTTGGACATTATAGGGTTTCACATGTGTGCTTGCTGAGTGCAAGTAGATCAGTAGCTATATTATCGTTAAAGCCAGTTTTTCGAGATAAAAGTAAAAACTTAAAATTATAACTTCAAGAAATAATGTCAAAAGCTTTCAACTTTCATCTCAAAACTTTTGACTTTTGAAACACTAAGTGAAAAGTTTTATTATATATTTTTCTACATGGCCCTAATATTGTGCAAAAAATTATGCTGTGTTATGCTGTTAGTTTTCGAAATAATTAGCTGTGACTGCTAAGAGGACAAAACCAGAAAGCACTTGCCCCTCTCACAGACTAGTACCCCTGAGCAGCCCATTTACTGAATCACTGGGGTTGGAGTTTGACTCTACCCTGGCAGAGTGCAGAATTTCCCCCAGTCCCTGTCATGCACCACTGATCTACAGTATATAATTTTAGAGGGGAATTCTGATATATCTTTATGCTCAAGGTATTTCCATAACCCACTGATCAAAAAGGGATCAGTTCTATGCCCTGGGATTTGAGTAGTATATGAGATAAGATCCAAACCAAGTTTTTTTATCACTGTAAAAGCAAAAAAAATAAAAGAGGCTTTACTTTTGAACATGGTTATTATACTTAATTTATTCAAAGATAATGCAAACATCAGTCAGCACAGGTAGTGATATAAGCAAATGGAAACGAGCCCCTGAAACAGATATGCTTGTGCATTCCCAGATATACACACCAGGTATACACACCAGGTGATCTACTTGTATCATTATAGTGAGCAAGATGGGGATTTGCAGGAATACCTGTGTATAGCCTGCCCTCAGACATGTGTCAGAACATAAGTGTTATCTTTTGATCTTGGTATGAAAACTGTCCAGAGATATTTAACAGGAGATAGAGAGAGAGAGATAAGAAAAATAAAAACAAAGAAGGTCTGCATTGGTACTGTACTGCTTTGCCTGATCTCATCCCATAACTTTCAAATGCAACCAGGTGCAGATGACTTGTCCTCTGCTCACCAAATCACTGATCACCTCTTACATTTCACTAATATTTTGAGAAGAAAGAAAACACGAAAATACACCATCAATTTTCTCTATCGTAGAACGTCATGTGTTCTGTGACTGCTTTTATTTTACCCTTATCTAGTATCTATAAAATGTATGTATTAAAATGTAGCACAGCAGTGAAATGGGAAATGTGATACACATACAGCACAATAGCTATTGCAGGTGATGGCACACAGTTAAAAAGAACTGTTAGATTGTTCTCTGATTTTCTTTTCCTGTGGGTTTCACATCTTAGGGGCCCACACAGAGAAGACCTTTAAAATATATATTTAAAATCTATAATAAACCATTGGAGTAAAAAATGTGTTACAACCCGTTCTAGGGTCAGACCAAAATAGGAAAAAGCATAGGGAAATGGAATGAGGACAGGGGAGTAGGAATGACAACTGCAGACTGACTAGTAACTCTGGTCCTATCTGCCTAACCTAAAATAAATAAACCTGGCTAGTTTCAAAGGTGTACTGGGCAAGAGGTAGCATGTAGCCTACCTCTAACAGAGATTAGATCTCAAACCAGAATTCCCTTCAAAAATAATAAAGTAAAAATAACAAAACAAAATTACAAATGTTGTCCTGGCGGAAGGATGGACTCCAGCTGGAAACACTTTAATTAACCGGAGTCACTATACGCTGAGCAGAGGGGAAAAATGAAAGTCAAAGTTGGGATGGACGAACAGGGTTGAGCACGGGTGATATTCTGGGGCAAGCAAAGCAAAAAGGGCTAAGGCAAGAATCAGAGTCGAATAGGACGAGGCAATGGTCATACACAAAATCCAATCAGCAAACAAGTCAAAAGGGGCTTGGCAAGAGTCAAAAGCCAAACAAAAGTAATTAACATGCAGCAATTCAAGAGAAAGTATGTGTTCATTTTACCAAATAAACAATTTTATGCACAGCATCCAGGCAGCTATCCATAGCTAAATAAAACAGACAGTTCCAAGTCTTTTGGTACATATTGCAAGCTGTTATTAGTGAACCTCATAAATGTCTTAATTATACTAATAATTATACTATTATTATAGTTAACAATTATGATTCTTAACATTTTTTAATCTATATGGTGGTGTCACACACACAAAAACACAAATAACAGCAGCCTTAAAATTTTATTCTTCAAACTGTTCATGAAAGAATACACTAAAGATCAACTATTCCACTGGAGCCTTTTACTGTCTTACACGGTTTGATGGAAAAATAGCAATTACTGAATAAATGCTATATTTTTAATGCTTTTCCAACATTTATAATTAAACATAAAATGATACTCACCAATGCTCGTCTCCGATTCATGCAAAATAAACATGCATGCATGCAGGCACAGACACACGCAGACACACGCACGCACACACACACACACAGTCATAAGTGCAACATTGAGGTGTTTGAGAATCAGGCCTAATGGAAACATACTATTTCTGCCAGCCATTTTAGACACATCCTGAGAGGATTATGATGGATATTTGCCTGGAGCTTTCAATGAGCATGCAGACAAACTGAAAATGTTTCTCTTTCCAGAGCCGGCCATCGAAATGTTCTAATTTTACAAAGATTATTTGCACAATACAGTGCAACTGCTTATGTTCCATAATTCTGTACATCCTACACTTTTTCCAGGGCCCGGTCACAGCAGCACCACCGCCACATTAATACATACCTAAACACAGGGGCCCCGTAAGGGACTTCCGAATCTGCCAGACAGCCACTGTTACCCAGGGCAATTTACACAGCTTACCACCTTCTACAAAATGTCCCATTTACACAGCTTACCAGCTTCTACAAAATGTCCAATTTACACAGCTTACCACCTTCTACAAAATGTCCCATTTACACAGCTTACAACCTTCTACAAAATGTCCCATTTACACAGCTTACCACCTTCTACAAAATGTCCCATTTACGCATCTTACCAACTTCTACAAAATGTCCCATTTACACAGCTTACCACCTTCTACAAAATGTCCCATTTACGCATCTTACCAACTTCTACAAAATGTCCCATTCACACATCTTACCACCTTCTACACAATGTCCCATTTACACAGCTTACCACCTTCAAGAAAATGCCCCATTCACACAGCTTACCACCTTCTACAAAATGTCCCATTTACACAGCTTACCACCTTCTACACAATGTCCCATTTACACAGCTTACCACCTTCTACAAAATGTCCCATTTACACATCTTACCACCTTCTACACAATGTCCCATTTACACAGCTTACCACCTTCAACAAAATGTACCATTTACACAGCTTACCACCTTCTACAAAATGTCCCATTTACACAGCTTTCAACCAACTACAAAACGTCCCATTTACACAGCTTACCACCTTCTACAAAATGTCCCATTTACTGTATATTCGCTGCGATGTAAATCGGGATTATAACTCACAGACCACAGGTTATGAGCCCTTTTCCCTAACAACTATCCTGCCATTCCACCCGCGAGAACGATGGTACACAATTCAGCATGTTTATTCAGCATAGAATCTCAGCTGATAAACTTACACCACAACAAAATGAAATAAAAGAGGTGCCTGGAGATTCGGCAAACTCATGACATTGATTCAAAAGAAGGAAATGAAACACAAACCCTTTGTTGGGAAAGTGATGGCCTTATTAAAAAGAAACACATTTTTAAAGACACTGCACTGTGATCATTGTCATCATTTTGTATAATATGTTATCATTTAAAAATGTCATCATACTGTACTTATGATCCATTGGCAAAGCTGGATATTTTCTTAACCAATTCAGATTAAGTAGCTTTCTCAAATTTGCAATGGCAGTGCCATTGTCTTGTGTTGTCTTAAGGGAAAAACATGAAGCGCCACTGTGTTTAACAGCAGAGAAAACAGCCTGTTAGGGAAAAATGATCTTATTTCAACTTGAAATTTGGTGACAAAGTTTGTGATGAGTGACAGGTTGTTTCTTCATGCAAAATAGATCCGGGGTTTAAAATTCAACTAAGCTAATTATTTTACGCGTTTAGTGAAGGCGGGTCATTTTTTACCCATAGGACAAGGGGAGTATGCAGAATGTTAAGACTACACAAGGGTTAAGTTCTATCAACACCGCCAAATGCCATTCACAAAATAACAGAAAGTAATGCTGAGCCAAAAAAAAAAAAAAAAAGATGGGTGAAAGATTTGTTTGGTTCCATCTTGTCCACTCCTATTGTGATTCATGCTCAAAGATTACTCCACATCAGCAGCTGTGATGATTGTCATGAATGTTAATATAGACTCATAGTGTTGTGTAAAGCAGATGCATGATGGCATTCACTCCAGATTGCTTTGTGGAGTCACATTGTTTATCTCAGAACAATCTTAGTGAGAGAGATGATTGCCACCTCAGTGTGTCAGTTCCCGTTTGTAATGTTTTTTGACTATCCATTTTTGATATGGATTTTTGTGAGAAGCCCAAATTGCTGGGCGAATAACTAGGCCATGATTACGATGGCCCGGGATCTAAGAACTGAATTCGTTTTTGTTCCTGAATGATGGCCTTAGGAAACAATTGGACGACGGAGGCTGGTAAACAGCGGTTTGCTATCTGTCAGAGACTAGTAAAATGTCTGTGCCAGTATTACACTGGCAATATAATACATTATTTTCCATTTTGTTAACCTGTTAGGTCAACAATTGTTTGTCAGTTATGATCTTGGGATTAAATCTGGATAGTGTGTGCAAGACATTGTGTAGGCAATCATTTATGCTTACATTTAGTAATTTAGCAGACACTCCTATATATGTATTGTTGTTTGTTTGCTTGTTTGTGTGTGGGGGGATAGTGGCACTAAAGGACATGAAGTCTTCTGAAACTGAACTGTACTCTTCTGAAAAGCTCCATGGGATGTAATGACTACAGTGATCTAGGACCTTCATTAACTGTCTCATCCAAGGGATGGTTCCTCCACTTACACAGTGTGCCCGGAGTTGAGCTGGGACACCAGATTTATCAGATTTATGTTTTTGGTCCAGACAGAGGAGAGTTCTCTACTGGCATACCAACATCTCTTCTCGTAGCAGTTACATTTGATCTAAGCACTAAATGAACCCGGCCCCACTTAGCTTCCTGGCTTCTTTTTTTTTGCCTGGAAATTTTCCATCAAGTTTTTAGACTAGATAGGTCTTTGTGTCTAAAAGAAGACACAGGAACACGGACACACACATACACACACACGCACACACACATGCTTTCTATCTCTAGCATTTCTTTCAACTGTGACTGTTCTTCTTGTGTCAAGGGACTTCTGTTTCATCTGTGCTTTGATATTAGAAATGAGCATTGGTGGGACAGCCGGACTTCTGTGCTTAACCTTTCCAAATTGGGTATGTTAATTAAGCCCTGTCTGTTGCAAACGGGGTGGGGATTCATGCAGGGAACCTCATCTGCTCAACTTGCATCTCCAAGGATTTTTCCTCATCATTGTAGCAAATTATCAGACAAATTGAAGCAGTTGTACCAAGCAGCAATTAAAATAATGCTCCCTGATTTCTTGGGACAGATTTAGCCCTGCGAGAGATATTAGATGTTTCAGAACTACAAAGTGAGAATGCTGGATTGATCTATTAACTTCAATGTTACAGACAGAACAGAGCCGCATTGTTATCCAGCATCACATCTGGGGCCTGTTCCCTAAGGCAGGATTACTGAGTTAGCCACATTGTATAACCCAGAACATCAGTCCATGTTCAAGATTTGAGGGCGTGCAGGCATTACTTAGTGCAGTTATCCAGCTAATTCAGTCTGGGTTTGAGTTGCTTCTTGACTGTGAGGTGAAAACAAACTCCATGCACCCTGAATCCCACCAGCATTAATCCTGGGGGCTCCAGCAGCTCCTGTGCCCTCCCGGGACCTGGGAATTCCAGGAACGTCTCATGGTTTAGAATGGGAGTGTCGGTTCCCAGTGGCATCCGCTGTGCCATTCTGACCCAAGGCTGTGCTTATCATTCACGATCTACATTAATGTATCGATTGAAACGGGGTGGACCTGTCCTGATTTACATTCAGGACACTATGGAATGGGTTCAAGAACTAACTGTAAGACCTCTGCCAGGTAGTATACCCTGCCGCACCCCGACAAAACGCGGTCAGCACTATTCTAAATGTGTGATTCAGCATCTCCATGCTTTCATAAACCGATTAAAGGACATCTCTGACCTGCCCTCTCACCCAGACTTCACCCCTCCATCTTTAATACTGTGCTGTGATTGGCTACTTTGCATTTCCATTTCCTCTGGTGTGCTCACTCATCAGGACTCAGCCAGGCTTCACAGTCACAAAAGCTCCTGATGCCAACGAAAATGGACCAGATTCTGAAAGTAATTTGGAAACTTAAGAAGAATGTGATTCAAATCGCAGCCATAAGAGCCTGGCTGCAGTTAGTCTCTTAAGGACTGAAATACTGTATAATACAGGAAACCAAAAAAACACCTTCATGTCCATGCCTTAAATTGCTTATGTTTTTCTCTGTACTCTGTATAGGCCAAACTTTAATTAGACAAAAGAAAGGAAATGATTTGGTTCAGTGGTGAGGTTTGCTTCTTCTCCCAATTGGTTTCACTTACAACTGCTTGTGGAATTGACCTGTTCAAAATTGGACCTGTGTATGGGTTTCTAATTTGAAAATTCACATTTTAGTCATGGTCTTTGAGCAATACAGTGCGCAACTGCATCAAAATGGCTGATTAAGCACAATGTAGGAGAGGGAGGTCAGCTATAGATTAGCATAAAGCAAAATCTTTGACTGGCTTACTGTTAAAAATAACCTTCTATTTGTCAGAATGAACATGCAGCAAATTGGCGACATTGACATTAACAGGCAAATTGGCGACAAAGGTCTGAAACCAGATACAGACATGTATCGGTGCTTTGGAATTAGCATGGGTCAGTGAGTTTCTGACAAAGAGGCAGACAGCTTACAAAAGCTTTCTGAGATAATTATCCTGGACCTGATTTTCATTCTTTTGCTGGATTAAAAGCCATGCAGATTTAAATAAGCTTTTCTCATTAGCTACTGATTTCTTCTTGCATGCTTGCATCCAAAGCACTCTGCCAATGTGCATACACTTGAAATAATTGTATTCATAATGTAAGAAATGCATATATATATATATATATATATATATATATATAGTATGTATATGTTTCTCAGTTTTAAATTGATCTCTGATCCATGATTTGTATCAGTCAAAATGATTTAGTGTAAAGTGTCATATTCAAAATTATGGATGTGAAATGGCCAGGAGGTAATGCTATATTGTCATACTTGATTAAGGAAAATGGAGACGGAAGCTGGTTGGTGATCCTTGCTGAAGCTGATGAGCTCATTAATCATAAATAGCAGGGCTTTATTTTTTGTGTTTTTACCAACTAGGCATTTTAATAAAGCTAATTTCTTTGACATTTATAAAGGTGGAGAACATGAAAAAGGAAAGCTTATTGCAAAGTCACTCGATCGTGTATATGGCATGTATGCACCACGTCAGAGTGGCAGGAACTGCACTGGATCTGGTGACTGAGAAGGATACTCACTGCCCTGTATATCTGGAGGCTGTGACATTAATGTCCGAAGTCTGGGGTGGTCCTGTCTTCTACCTGTTTACCTGTCTGTTTGTCCGTTTCTCTGGGGCAGAACACAGTAAGAATCTCCCTGCTGGGGACGACTAAAGCATATTCAGTTCAAATGTGTTCTGTCATTTCTACGTCGTGGTCTTGCTGAGCACAAGTCAGCTGTCAAGAAGGCCAAACGATCAAAAAAGTCGGTTCATCGGTTGCCCAGAAAGCAAACAGTGATGTCATCGAGCATGTTTCCAGTGACAGAGTATGTTACACTTTACCGACACATTGGTTATTCTAGTTTTTTTTTTCTCAGATACGGCAAACAGCATGCTGATCGTATGACCATCACTGGGCAGTGAGGTGTGGGGTAAGATTGCGGTGGTGTGGAAAAATATCTCCTATTCCCTCAGCAACCTCCACTGCCCTCCTCTCCTCTGGGGAGGGAAACTGCTTGCTTCTGCTCTCCAGTCCACAGAGGGAGGGATGGCAGAGATCCAGGATCCAGGAACAGAGCGCCCCAACAGCACGTCACAACATCCCACTGCCGCCTAATCACTGTAAACCTGGATGGACTAAGTGAACCAGCCTATTATTCACAAAATGCTTTTCACACTACATTGCAGGGGATTCTGAATATTTGCGTACACTTCAATAGGATTACACCTTCTATGCTATTAGGGAAAAACAAACCAAAAGAACATTATTTAATTATTTATTCATTTAGCGCTATTTGCAAAAAAAGGGACATAGTTTTTTTTTTTTTTAAAGACCAGCTTCTTCACGTCTCGTTGCATCAATTTTCATTTTAAAGGTTTTCATCCCCACTCCTGTGAGAGACAAATACTATCCCCTGGAAGCGAATTAGATTAACGCATAGAGCATAACACATGCATAATGTATAACACGTAGAACGCATACCCCAACCCTTCGTTTCCCCGGGCGATGCCGGATAGACGCTGTTTGTCCTTTGTGTTGAAATGTTGAATCAAAATAAGCATTGCTAGGTGACCTTTGGGTGTGGGGGGGGGGTTCGACATTTTGTCGTTGGTGGAGCAGAAGTGTTCGGTTGAAGGGCAGTGCTGATGGTGCTCGAGAGCGAGTGACAGGGTGAGAGATTCCATCTTCACTCTAAAGACCAGCGTTGTCCTGGAGGAAGCACGTGGCCCCTCGTTGAAGGACTCTTTTGCGGGGAAACTCGCCGTCGCCTCCCGCGGAAGATGCCGGGGAGTGATGGTATTTGAGAAGCTCTGAGGCGTCGGCCCGTTCCCCCTTTTATGCCAGGGACGATTGGCCGCTAATTGAGGCAATCTAAAGCTAAACGCTTGAAGAAACTTCCCTTTATCACCCTCTCCAGCGGTTGTTTCTCATAGCGCTCTGCGATCTGTCTTACTGCGCTGTGTGTGCGCAACAGTTATTTACACACTGTTTACGTGCTGCGCCTACGACAGTTTTGAATTACAGGCTATGTAGTATGGGTACAGCTGTGCCTACCACAGAATGTATCGCAGTATTCACTGATGGACTGAATATGCACACACTATGCTTAATACTGTGTACTATTATGCACTTTGCATGCACTGTGCTTGTCAAAGTGTTACGTTACAGTCCATGGCATTCAGTTACACACTGTGTATGTACACAGTCAGCTTAACAATACCATTCATTTAGGCAGGCTTTGTTTCGCCATTGCAATATCGTAAGTGGCTTGCATGAAGGAATGGTTAACATCATTTTCAGAATTATGCAACAAATATCCATTTGTCACACTGATGAGGACAACAGACTGGTCATGAATTTGACTGCTTTAGAGATGTGTTGACACATTTTTGATTTTCAGATGTACTGACATATGACATTTTCCAAATGATTAATCAAATGATGTTGCTATGCAGACGTCACTTCTAAAACTGGTCAGTCACTCGCAGAACTTGGTGAATGCAAAGCAACTAACTGTAGGTGGGTAGATCAGAAAAGAAAAGGTGACTTTTACCTCAATACTGTTGCCATCAGCAGGCCTTGCTGCAGATAAAATAAACCCAGAACAGAAATGTGAAAATCAACATTTTGCCGTTTGCATTTATGAAAAACCGTATCTTTGGCATTCCTAAATGTGAAGTCAGTCTGACATTTCGTATAACTACATGTCAGATTTGAGACTGAGGGACATGCAGTGTTTGCAGTTATTTTTTACTTTCCCCTTCAGGTGGTGTTCTACACTGCTGAGTTCACAAGCCTCAGATGCCCTATTCATTTCTGTGGCTGCTGATTGTTTGTTGTTGCACAGAACTCCAGTACAGGTCATTACCCAGTCAGGTATTTGTGCTGTGGCAAGGGATCATCAGTGTTTACACCGATTGAACAATAACAAATAATAATTAAAAGAAACAAAGATGAAAACTTATTTCTAATAATAGGAGAGAGACAGAAAGAGAATTAGAGAGGGATTTTTCTTCCTTTCACAATTTCACAGTTTTACATAATGCTTGGTGTAAGAAAGTTCAAACCATTAAATCCTTGCACACAGAGGGAAATATAATACACTGGATATTAGGGCAACCTGTGGTGATGTTTTTCAGTCAGTATCATGGAAGGTGTTGTATACAGATATAAACCTTTGCATATTTTCTCTCAGCGAATGAATCATTTAAAAAGTGCACATTGGCTCCACATTTAGCCCTGTAGCATGACCCACAGATAGTTATTCAATGCTTTTGACAGCTAATATCACATTGATATCATAGAACACAGGCTGATTATCATAATAGACTAATAAAGTAAGTATGGGTCAGTATTCACCTACACTGTCACAAAGGTCCCATACAATATCTATGGGAACAACATGTAGATATCCTTACTGAAGGTGGGTTATGAACAATTAACTTCCTGTGTACTCAGACCATAGCAATATGAAATACACCTTTCTATGGTGATAACATTTAAATGTTCATTGCAAATCCCTAAGAAGTTTCAATAAAACCCTTTTACTAGCCAAAGTGTAAAATTGTAATGAATACATGTGCTTTGGGTATTGCTTGAAATATTGCTTTTCTTTACAGATATCCACAGATTGGATGAATAAATAAATACCACTCAAGCCTGCTGCACTGCAGATCTTTCTAAATACTTTCCAAAAAAGTGAAAACATACTGTATTCTGAATTTCTGAATTGGTCATTGAGATCAATTATACTGTAAACATTTACCAGTGGCGATGAAACTGAGAAACTGTCTTTTTTTCCAGTCAATGAGCAGTGTTCTCATTCATAATCATCATATCTGCATTTGTGCCTTTATTTTAGCTACTTCATCACTCATATCCTTCTGAAATCACAATCAAAACACCAAGTGGGCAGCCTGTAGCCTCGTGGCTAAGGTACACTAACACAACTGGAACCCGGAAGGTTTGCGGATCAAGTCCCGGTGTAGCCACGATAAGGTCCGTACAACAAGGCCCTTAACCCCACATTGCGCCAGGGGTGGATGTCCCCTGCTTAGTCTAATCAAATAAGTTGCTATACATATCTACCTGCCTGTCTGTTTGTCTGTTGAGGATGGTATGGTTGTGCGAAGGTCTATTTGAATCCTGCTAGGGGCCTTTGTGTCTCTGTGGGTTTCCTCCAGGTACTCCGGTTTCCACAGTCCAAAGTCACGCAAGCCTCAAGGACCCTGACCAGGAATAAGCTGGTTAGACTCCCCTGCAAGGGAGATTCTGGAATTTCACCATTGTTTCCCGCACGGAGAGAGAGAGCACCAACACATACCCTCATGGGGTCTGGGCAAAAACAACAAACTAACACAATAAAGTAGCATAAAAAAGGCAAAAGAAAGTAAAATTGAGCGACAACCTTTCAGCTCTTCAGTTTTTTCAGCTGTGCCTTTCTTTTCTAAATTCCTGCTGAACTGAAGGATAAACAAAACAAACTTAAATAAAAACCACCACACAAAACTGGCACTCTGGAGTGATCTTCCGGTCTCGGCCCCGTACTGTGGAAACGAGCGCACATTTAAGCACCTGGACTGATTATTTAACGCACCAGTTGGCAGAGCCGAGACAATCTGCTTCTCCAGCAGACTGAATGTGACAAAAATATATTTGCTTAGGCCTGAGCTGTGGCAGTGGTGACCGGGACGCATGGCGTCTTCATGCTGGCAGCCAGTGCCAGGTTTAAACAGCCTTCTCCAAACCCCAATGTTCACATCTTGTCACAATAAGTCACAATACCAGCCTGCTTTACACCTCCCCGGGCTGACATTTAACCAAGACCCTCACACTCAGAAGCTTGTCCAACCCCTTCTAGTGCTCAGAGCCAACAAGCAGTTGGCACAAGCTGCCAGTGGTCATGACATTTTCCTCATGTACACCATCGCCACCATAAGGTTACGCCTCAACCCTTCCAAACAAGCAGTGCCATTTTCCTTACTGATGTTACCCAGGATCCCCCTGACAACAGACAGACGTGAAGAAATAATCATGAAAAAAAATAACAAAAAAACCACATGGGAAAAAAAAAAAACATTTCAAAAAGAAAATGAACTTCACAGGAATTCCAATGGCTGAGCACCCCTTTATTCTGGAGAACACGCTTTCTTTTGATCGGAATCTCTGTCTTTTTTTATTTAATCCAGTCATCCAGCCAGGGGGTGGTGGAGGCTGAGTCCGGGGTCTCCGTATTAATTTAGAGCTGTACTGCATGGGACCAAGGCCTGGAGAGAGGCCTGCGCACACATTCTGATCACAAAGTTACCTTATCTATTCTCAACTGGAGTGTAATGCCAGATTCGCACACAGATGAAGGAAACCTTTGGCTGCATAAGCTGTTGTCAGTTCCCACCGAATGCTTGGCCTCGAGTTTTATCTCAAAGCAGAGTGAGATTTTTCTATGATCAACTGATGTCCGTGCACACATACACACACATGTACGCATACACACACAGACACTCTCTCTCACTCTCTCACACACACACTCACATACACAAGCACATACACATGTACGCATACACCAGTGGCGTTTCTTCAGCTATATAAATAGGTTGTCCATGGGGGGGCCAAGGCTACTTTAGGTGGTCTAAAATCCATGAACATGAAAAATAACCCACAAAACAAGATAAAGTATGTATAGCCCTTGGATTCATTTTAACATTTTTATAATGTGCCTCAACTGGAATAACCTTGAGCAATTGTGGATAGCAGGAAACTTTAGTGACGTCAATATTTTAATTTCCAACTGTGGTATTGGTTGGCGCTTGGAAAAACTTTCCTCAATTTCAGAACCACAACACCACAACTAGCTTTTTAGCTGACGTTCGCTGACGTGAGATAGCAACATTAGTAAAGCTTGCTAAATTAATTCATCCAAATTGTTTGAGGTACCGCAAATATGACAATGTCAATTTCTTTCACGTAAGAATGATTGCACCCACAAACCATATATTTTTTCAATAATACTTTCTAAACTTTGAATCTGTTGCCACTGGACGCAATGTGCGGGGACTCAAACGTGCACTAAACGAACCTCAGCTACTTACTTCCTAGTGGGTAGGTGTATTCATTCTTATCAGGCAGTTAAGTGATAGAAATTTGGGGCATCTGGGGTGGCCAATCAGATTTCAGGAGTAGCCCAGTGCCCCCCCCCCCCCCCCACCCCATCAACCACTGGCGTACTCATGCATACTGAAATCCTCCCATTCTCTATCTCTCTCTCTCTCCCACACATTTAACCACAGCTGCCCATTTGAATTGTATTGGCTGTGTTGGAAGTGATCTGATGGGAAAAGCAAAGTGTATTGACAGGCTGCAGGACTGCAGGTTTGTTGGATTGATTGCAGACAGCCTGGCATCTCCATGTCCTTCTCCCGCACGAGTCCTAGCAGGCAGCTGCTCGCTCACCCATACCATGGTCTGACCCATGGGAATTCCTCCACTAATCTCCTCTAATCTGTCTCTCAGCTGGGGAATGTGGATTTCCTGCTTCCTCTTCCCAAAACGCCTTCCAGGCCTGTGTGGTCTTGGCAGTGGTGGCAGATGGGCCTTGAGTGAACCGGATTCAGTAGCTATGTGACTAATGCTAAGCTAATCTTGTTTTTAATCAATGTTTTGTAACCGGACCCGGAGTCAAATTCAAACACTCTACTTATGTAAGTGCCGGTAAATTTCCCACATTCCCCTGCTAATACCTGATTTGTCACATAAACTCTGTATGCCTCTTCATACAGAAAGCATGCTATGATCCTGCCGCCTTTATAACTCACCACTGCACAGTGGTGAAATCCTACATAATTCAGGCTGAAAAATAACTCACTCCACCATACACTGATTATAAAGTGGGGCAAATGCCCAATTCCGTAATGTGTAATTGAGTATAAGAGGGAATAGAGGTCTGTAGTGCCTAATCACAGTGATGATTAATGCGACTCTTTTAGCTTGACCAGTCTGAGTGCTTCACTGTTGTGAGTACTAGAGGAGCGGAACTGGCAGGTCTGAAGATGCTGCATCCAGAGTTCAGGTTGGGGCTCTCATCTGGCAGCCGTCTTCTGCACTGCGTACCGGGTGGCTGAGTCACTGAGTGCACTTCCTTTGTCTACATTCTGCATTGTGCTTTGTAAGAGCACAAGAATAAGTGATTGGAGCAGATCCTTGGTGCTGAATAGGTCTCTCTTCCCCTGGATCCGACAGGACAGAACACCAACAGTAAAAACAAAATCCATTTAAATGTGATATCTTTAATCATATCGTGATGCCTAAAACAGTACGGAGCTAAAGCTTTGATTATAATCTTCTCAATGTGTTCGTCACAACAGCCATTTGGCTAGTTTGGCGACTGCCAAAATTTACTTGCAAAACTTTGTGAGGAAAAAAAGTAACGCTTGCATTTATTTGAAAGTCAAGTGTGTGAACATGACATAACAAGCAAGTTAGGATTGCCTATCCCTCAGTCTGACTGGTTGGATCCCTCAGGTGTAAACATGGGCCTCAGGTTATTTTTATGCTCTGCGTGCAGGTGTTGGTGCTGTGTGTTCAAGTCAAGGTTATTCTGGCTCCCAGTAATGGGATACTGTACACTGACAGTAAACTAAATTTAAAATCCGAGCCTCCATTGTGTCATCTTTTTAATGCAGCAGACCAGTCACATTTGTATTTACGCACTTACTTTATTCTACGGCAATTATTCAAGCCAGCGAGACATGATCAATCATTCAATGAATTAACCAAAAAACAAATCAAATTGCACTTGACATAGTGCTTCTCACAACAAGACAGTAATAGAGAACATTGGGTAGAGGAATATAAATTATAGTTGATAGTAATCTATGGAAAGAGCAATGGGACATTAGCTAAATAAGTCACCTAAAGTGACAGTGAAAGAGGCAGTGAGATGGGTTTAAACTATGCTTGACTATTTTTGCACCGTTTTATGAGCAGGGTAACTTGCATTGTAAGTTGTTCACACACACACACACACACACACACACACACAGATAAAGGTTTTGGCTAGCAATATCCAGACTGTGCACATGCTTACTGCTATCGTCATGGTTAGCAACCGCTCTAGGCCTTGATAGCAGTGTCACGTGCTTACCGTTAGCATCACGGTTAGCAACCACTCTAGGCCTTAATAGCAGTGTCACGTGCTTAGCATTAGCATCACGGTTAGCAACCGCTCTAGACCTTGCTAGCAGTGTCACATGCTTACCGTTAGCATTGATTGCCACATGGCCAGAGGCCTGAGACGGGTGCATGGGGATTGGACCCAAAATGCACGACTCAGAAACAATGGGTAGATAAAGTCCCGTCAGGGCTTTATTTGGGACGAATCCCAGGAGAGTGGTCAAAACAAGCAAAGTCCATACACGTAGATCCAGCCAAACAAACAGTAAACAAACAAAAAGCACGGTGCCGAGGGAAGAGGCGAACTAGTAGTCGGTAGACGTGCAGGGAGGTCCGGTAGCAGGAGAGCTGTCAGCGAGGCAGAAGTACAGGCGGACGGCAGGCAGGATCGCAGTCGAAGGCGAAGCAGAAGTCGAAACCATAAAACAAACAGCGAGGCAAAGGTACAAAATCACTAGGTGAGGACGTGGTCAAAAACAAACGATGGTCAACAAAACAGAAATCAATAATCAATGGTCGGTAAAACAGGCTTGGATCGTAACATGTAATCAATAACAGTAAATGCTCAAGAGTTGCGTTGATAAACAAGAGGCAGACAATTTCACGAAGAACAGTAGTGCGACTGGGCTATAAATGCGGGTGTAGACAGGTGTAAACAATTAGCTTAGAGAGCAGCAAGAAAATGAAAAACAGGTGCGGTGGATGACAAGTTTAACAAGGCAATTAGTAATCGTTAGTAATAAACCTATCCTGCCCTAGCATTAGTAAATTAGTAAATGACATGCACGAGAAACGTAAGGTAACATGAACACATGATTAGTTTGTTAGTTCTACCCAATCCTGATCTAGCGTTAGTAGTTTTAGTAAATAGACAAATGGAAACAATTAGGGTGTGAATGACAGAAAGAGAGAGAGAGAGAAAAGGCGGAACGCAAGGTTTGCGGAAAGACATGTAAAAGTGTATGTTTAAACCGTAACCAGTCTAAGCAACAATAAACATAAATCAAAACATCACACTAAACGAAACTAAGACGATAACCACTCAACATAACAAGGTAATATAATCGTAACGAAACATAACTAGACATGACGAGAAAATAAATCGTAACAAGAAACAAACTAAACAACATGACGAACCTAGACTAACATAATACATGATAAGACAATACGTGACTAAGACAAAATGAATAAACATAAAACATGGCAAGACAGACCTGAAACGTGACAGGGCCACTAGGATCCATTCACATTTCAAATATCACAATGCTTAGATAGTGTGCCTGATTTGCCTTGATTGGTGTCGCGAGTGGAATGCTGAAACGCGGTACTTTATTCCATCTTCCATCTAACTCTGCAGCAATTAGCTTCACTCTTCCAAATTACAATCCTGATAATTAATTTGACTAATTATAGGCAGCATATTGTCCTTGGAGCATACATGTTCCTGATCTCTTAGCAACGACGCTAAGCGAACGTAATTTTCCCAACATAAGCTTCTCTCTGCTCTGTACTTTTCCAGCTGTTTCTGTTTGTTTGTGCATTCCTCTCAGGAGAACACCTCACACGGTACCAGGAATTAAAGAGGAATAGCACTATTGTCCTGCTAACACCTTTATTAACACCACTGGAGTTATTTTCCTTTATGCCACACTCAACCCCATTCTCAATGGCCCAACTAAAGCCACCTCTGCGGACATTTAAACCTCCAGGTGAGTCCCCTTGGTCACTGAACTCTGTTAAAGCTGTGAAGACCTCTATTAAGGCTGTTTCAATCGGGCAGTTTTCAAAGTACAATTTAGGAGTAGGGGAATAGTGTAGCACAATAGATGTTTAAACATTGCATACATATGCTTGAGAATGTCTTCAACCTGTTTTATACCCTTACAGGGCTGAGGTTTTCCACTGAATTAGTCATTGCATTTTCCTTGGCTCTCTCCCAGGGACAAACGGCTGGTGGAGTCTGCCACCGGATAAGATGGCATTCCAGAACAACATCCAAGCAATCCACCGCTAAGTCAGATTGAGTCAGATGAAGGAGAGTTGCATTAAGGGAAGACCTAAAAGGGCTTGTATCAAAGCCTGTAGGAGATTATCAGGCGTATCAGATAACAACTTTGTTACCCTGGTTCTGTGTTTTTTTTAAAGGTATTTATTTTTTTCTTAATGCAAGCACACATTTTGTTCGATGGGATATTTTTTCATTTTTATCGTGTGAAGTGATGTAACGGTTCACCATGCTGTCGTTTCATGTTCTATATGTCATGTTTTATGTTCTCCAACACATCTGTGGTAAGTGAAGGTAACGTGCAGGGTTCACCAATCTGAGTTTTAATCAAATAGACTGACCCAGAGGAAGTGATAAAATGGCTGTACTGGTGTGCTGTCTGCAGTTTACTGTGGAAGAATGATTGTTTTTTTTTTTTTTCAGTGCCAATATACAGCACTGAACACAGCAAAAAGCTGAATGTACAGCGATGCGTTTTCTGCCGACAGGATGTTTATGAAGAGAAGAATATCAAAGAGACGCCGTCCCACAAGGCCTGGTCCAGATGGAAGAGACCCTAATGTGATGTCGCTTATTTAAGATTAAAAGCCTTGGGAATTGGGGACAGCAGCAGTTCTAGGAAAAACATTTAAAAGGACCTTGGGGAGACGAACATTACCGAACATGTCATTTACTACAAAAACAGCATATTCCTTATTAAAATGTATCAAAGCGGGGGGCTGGGGAGATTCAAATGTACCCGCCGTCATCAGGAGATCCTTGTTGCAGTGGGCCATCCCTGCCTGGTGATTGCGTTCATCTCCTCTTTCCATCATTACCCATTTCTCTTCATTCCTGCTTGCCAAGTATATGTCTTCTGATTGTTTTTCCAAGCTAATTTTAATCCCATTTTCTTCCTCTCAATCTGGAATGCCCAATTGTATAATTAGGCCCGTCACAAGACTGCAGTGTGTTCTTTATAAGCTCAGAAAATCTCCCAGACTGTTGAAGCTCGCACAGCACGAGAGATCTTCTACAGGCTACCTTTTCACTTTCATCTGGTGGAACAGGGGCTCCAAAGACCTAACAGAAATGTGAGGTGTACTCTGGATAATGACTAGCTTGCCTCCAGTATCAAGGTCACAACACTACACCACACAACACTTCTGCTCTACTGCTGTAATCAAAATGCCTTGGTCAGTTCAAATAGTTAGCCTGCAGAAATGCCTCTTTCTTTAGGATTTTTTGATGTCCCCTTTGATGGGGGTAGGTAGAAGGAGATAGAGGCAGCCTGCTTCAGACATGCCATTGTCTGGAGATCACCTCACGTGGATAGCATCTCGTTCTGCTCTCTTGTTTCAGAGCTCATTAGGCACCGTGGTGCCGATGTTATCACATTCATTAAGCTTAATCTCATGGTTAATATTTGTATCGGACTGCATTATGGACTCATATTTTTCTTTATTTGATACGGAATCTTATATTGAAGCAAAACAAACCAGAAAATAAACAAAAACAAACCAAAAAAAAAAGAATCCAAACTTCAATTTCAGAAATTCATCTTAAACCCTAAAATATGTTCACCTCAGCGGAGCTAATATAATTTATCTCTCTAATCTTGTGCATGTGGGGCGGAATGTGGGAAAGCAAACTCATATCCTTCCCTAAATAAAACATAAAGAGGAATGCATTTCCTGTAGGGAAAGGCCCCTGTCAGCATTTCACATGGTCTCTGCTCTGGCTGATGTGTCAGAAGAGTCTAAATGAAAGAGCGGGTGAGGTGTAATATTCCTGTCCTATGTGCTGATGGTCACATTTTGAGCTTTCCTCCCTCTTTTTTGCCCATGCAGCAGGTATATTACATGTTGTTAACTGTCAGATGCACTCCAAGGGACAGATAGCAAGTGCATATGCTTACACATGCACGCACACGTCATGTACGCGTGCGCGTACACGCACACACTTTTCTAGGCACACCTGCTGCGTAACGCAAATAGCCTGCCCCTCATAAAGCATGCAGCCATGGTGAAGCTTGTTGTTCAAATACCATTGGAATTGGCAAGGTGCATGATCTACATGACTTTGTCTGTGGTATGATTGTCAGCGCCAGGTGTGTTGGTTTGAGCATCTCAGAAACAGCTGCCCTCCTGAGATTTTCATGCAGTACAGTTTACAGAGGATAGTGAAATAAACAAAAACATCCAGTGAGCAGAAGGTGTGTGGGTGAAAACATGTTGTTAATGAGAAGTGTCAGAGGAGAATGGGCAGACTTGTTAAAGCTAAGAAAAAGGCCAGAAATGCCCAACTAGCAGGTGTTTACAACAATGGTATGCTTAAGGGCATATCTGAATGCATAATGTGACTAACCATGACACTGATGGGCTGCAGCAGCAGAAGACCATTCCAGGTTCTGCTCCTGTCAGCTAAGAACAGGAAGATGAGGTTAGTCAGTATGTGATCGAAATAATATGGTCTGACGAATCTCGAGTTTGGCTGTAAAATGCAGGGGTAGGGTTAAAATCTGGGACAAATCTATGGATCCATTCTACCTTGTGTGCAGGCAGGTGGTGGTGTACTTTTATGGGGAATGTTTACACATTACATCCCTTAATGCCAATTGAACATAATTTGAATGCCAATGCATATGTAAGAATTGTTGATATCCATGTGCATCCCTTCATGGCTACAGATGTTTTTCAAATGCATACGTCCAGCAGGATAATGCTTCCATGAACATGAAAGTGACTTGAGTTCACTCCAATGAACTTCACAGTCCCCAGATATCAATCCAATTCAGCACCTTTGGGATGAAGTGCCTGAGAGGTTCAAAGCCTGCAAGTGTGGGCAAAAAATCTTCAGGAATGATGTGACTCTATCGAGTCAGCATTGACCAAAATCCCAAAATACATTACATTACATTACATTATTGGCATTTGGCAGACGCTCTTATCCAGAGCGACGTACAACAAAGTGCATACCCATAACCAGGGATAAGTTCGCTGAAAGACCCTAGAGGTAAGTACAATTTCAACTGCTACCTGTACAACAAAGATAAGGACAAGGGCCATTTTTTTTTTTTTTTTTTTTGAACAAACAAACAAACAAACAGAGCAAAAGTCACCAAAGTTAACTATCCAAACACTGCTTACCTAGCCAACTAAAAATACCGATACACAAAGCAAGTCACAGAGACAACAATTAAGGTTCACAGGGAGGTAGGGAGGGATGGGGAGAGGTGCTGCTTGAAGAGGTGTGTCTTCAGCTTGCGCTTGAAGGTGGGGAGAGATTCTATAGTTCTGACCTCAACGGGGAGTTCGTTCCACCACCGTGGAGCCAGAACAGACAGTAGTCGTGAGCGTGAGGTGGAGGTTCTGAGAGGGGGAGGTGCCAAGCGGCCTGTGGAGGCTGAACGAAGAGGTCTGGCAGGGGTGTAGGGTCTGATGATTTTTTGCAGATAAGCTGGGGAAGTCCCTTTAACTGCTTGGAAGGCTAGCACCAATGTTTTGAATTTGATGCGAGCCATGACAGGCAGCCAGTGGAGGGAAGTAAGCAGGGGGGTGACATGTGAGTATTTGGGAAGGTTGAAGACCAGACGAGCTGCTGCATTCTGGATGAGTTGGAGGGGTCTGATGGCGGACGCTGGGAGGCCAGCCAAGAGGGAATTGCAGTAGTCCAGGCGGGACAGAACCATCGCTTGGACCAGGAGCTGGGTCGAGTAGGGGGTGAGAAAGGGGCGGATTCTCCGTATGTTGTATAGGAAGAACCTGCAAGACCGGGTCACCGCCGCAATGTTCTCGGAAAGGGACAGTCTGCTGTCCATCACCACGCCGAGGTTCCTTGCACTGGGTGACGGCGTGAGTGTGGTATCCCCGAGGGGATGTTTCCGGCACCATGTTGAAGAATGGCGTGAAGAATATTGGAGGTTGCCCATGGAGGAAAAAGGGGGTCCAACTTGGTAATAGATAGGTGTACCTAATAAATTGTGTGTGTGTGTGTGTGTGTGTGTGGGTGGGTGTGCTAGGCAATTGTTGTGCTTAGAAGTGAAGTGAAGTGGCTGCAGTATAATTTAATTTGAAAAGCACTGCAGCCAGAGAAACTACTTCTACAGCAACTATAGCTAGATGACCTACTGGTATAATTACTATACCAGGGCCAGATAATTATTTGAACTCAACAATTTAGACTACTTCAATTCCAGCTGATTTTCACCAATACTCAGGATATACATCATTTATAAGGCTGCATTCTTCGGCTAGTATTAGCATTCGGGGTTATTGAAATCTGATCAGGATATAATAAGAGCAGTTTGAGTAATCTTCCCACAATGCAGCAGTGCAGATGCCTTTCCCAACACAGACCCTCATATGGAGCTCTCCTGAACGAGTGAGCTCACTGGAAAACAGGCAGAGCCGGGAGAGAGCGTGTCAGCCACTCAAAGAGGGGATTAAAATGCTGTATCTGTATTCTTAACACACACCTCATTCTCTGTCATTCTATCAAGCACTGATACGCCTTGCATGCTTCACACATGTCCCTCGCACATTCTGCGGCAGGTTGCGATAAGCTCATATATTCCTTATTCATATTGCTGTGCTTGTATTTTTCTTCCTCTGCTTATATGCTCATTCTCATTCATGGCACTCTCTTTAGTAATGCAGTTAAATGCAAACGTATTGTGACAGTGTGTAGCTGTGCACATTGGATTTCATTTGAAATAAAATAATGAATATGAGTTTAAAGATTGTCAGCTATAATTTGAGGGTATTTACAGCCATATGGGGTGATTCATGTAGGAATTACACATACCTGCATTAAAGTCAGGTGGGTCTTTGTCTCAGAGTTTTCCTTGGAACATTTTTGTTTAGATGCCTAACTGTAGCTATGAAAGCAAAATGAGCTTGCAGGGGATACTGTAAACCGAGCACAATAACCTTATATGACTAGCTGTTTACAATGCAGACAGTGCATTTTGTTTTGTTTTTGTTTTTTACAATCAGGCTTCCCACTGCAGCTGACTTATTAGCAAAATGTCAATGTAAATGCTAGCAGATGTATTGTAATACCCTGGATTTTGATGACTTTGCACTTCCTGTTATCAGGTTAATGATTGCTTTATGTGTTTAAAATGTGAAATTTTCACATTAAAAAGGCGGATTAAATTGTATTTAAAATGAGTTGCCAATCAAAGCTTTACATGATTAATCTGACCAATGAATAGAGTAGTGGTTATGGTACATGACTGAGACACACAAGGTCAGTGGTTCGATCCCCGGAGTAGCCACGATCAGATCCGCACAGCCATTGAGCAAGGCCCTTAACCCTGCATTGGTCCAGGGGAGGATTGTCTCCTGCTTAGTCTAATCAACTGTATGTTGCTCTGGCTATGCACGTCTACCAAATGCCATTAATGTAATGTAATGTATAATGTAAGCCCCATTGTAGCGCTTCCAACTCAATGCCATGCTACAGCTGTGAGAACAGCAATGGGGTAGGACAGCAATACGCTGGACATCCTATTGAAATTAACTCACAAAGCGGTCCCTTTTATGAAATGAACCAGAATACAGGCCTAACCAAATTCTTCTGTTTGTGTTCAAGTGGGGTCCCTTTTACAAAATGAACCAGAATACAGGCCTAACCAAATTCTTCTGTTTGTGTTCAAGTGGGGTCCCTTTTACAAAATGAACCGAAACGCATGCCTAACCAACTTCTGCTGTTCATATTCAAGTGCTATTTGTAAGCCCTGCTAATACACAGAGTCTTTAGTTGAGGAGGATGCTACAACAGTAGACCAGACCTACACATACGATTGGTCATTCCAGATTGGAAGAAAGCACAGGGGATAGATATTGTGAAAGGAAGTAGAGACGGACCAGACCACACAAACTGCTGGACAGGACCAGCTCAGAATGAAACATTGCACATTTTCTGGGCTGGCTGTCTGATTGCCCGTAAGTGTTTTCGCATATTTACAAGTCATAAAAAGATACTCAGTCTGTAAAGGAGCAAAGCAAATAAAATAATTACCAGCCCCAGTCTTGTGTGAACCATTTATGTTTTTTAATTATACTGTATATCCTATAACTCAATTACCGTTAGCAAGGCTTTTAAAATACAATGGCTGCACTGCATAATTACACTGCATTTTCAGGGGAGAGAGAAACTAATTCAACTGCTTATTGAATATATAATACCCATATATAATTTCATATGCGATAAAAATTTGGCTGTTCCCATATTTATGATTTTTTATCTTCCCCAAACAATTATATGAAAAATAATTAGATCATTACCAAGTTCCCAGTTATTTTGTGGACAAAAATGGCATAAAAAAGATGAAAGGCAATTTTAGGACTCTGCTTCAATAGATCAGATGCAAGTCTATAACACTATAGCCAGGCAACATGTTTGATTGGGGCATCATCGAGATGTAATGCAGCATAGGAGCATTGATAATTCTGCAAATTCTGCTAAGTAAAATCCTCTGCTGAATTCTGTCAGAACTTGTAAAAAGATTAAAGTTGTATAAAATGTAGCAAGTGACAGTGATTAACTTGTTCAGCTAAGGTTAAAAAAAAGGCAAAATTGATTTTTGTTACACCATGTGAAATGCTAGGCTAAGCATAAAATAATCATAACAGTATATGTTACCTTCCAGTAAGTGAATTCTCAAAAGAAACCTGTTATCAAGCCAAGTACAGACATTTTCAATTCTCTGAATGACTCATAAATTGCTAAGTTGCTTTGCCAAACTTCTGTTTGCTTCCCTGTATACAGCAACAAATAAAGAAGGTTACTGTCATTGACAATAGTACCAGTAGAATGCTGTCTAACAGCGGAATGACACATACACTCTGTGTTTCACTTTATTAGACCTGTACACCAGCTTGTTAATGCAAATATTTTATCAGCCAATCATGTGGCAGAAACTAAATGCATAAAAGCATGCAGACGTGATCAAAAGGTTCAGTTGTTTTTCAGAGCAAATGTCAGAATGGAGAAGAAATGTGATCTCAGTGACTTTGACTGTGGAATGATTGTTGGTGCCAGAGAGGGTGGTTTGACTATCTCCCAAACTGCTGATTTACCCTTGATAAAAACGAAGACAAAATGGCTGTATACACTGAACTGTAGCACTTTATTAGGTATTTATTGAACTTATTTTTCAGACTTCTACTGCTGTAGCCTATCCACTTAGAGTTATGATGTGTTGTGTGTTCAGAGATGTTCTTGCATACCACTGTTGTAATGTGTGGTTATTTGTGTACTGTCACCATCCTGTCGGCGTTGACCAGTTAGGCCATTCTCCTCTGAAGTCTCTCATTAACAAGGTGCTTTTCTGTCTGCAGAACTGCTGCTCACTGGATTTTTTTAGTTTTTTGCACCATTCTTTTTGCAAACTCTAGAGACTAGTGTGTGTGTTTGTGCGTGTGTGAAAATCCCAGGAGTTTCTGATATATTCAAACCAGCCTATCTGGCACCAACAATCATTCCATGGTCAAAGTCACTTGGATCATATTTCTTCCCCATTCTGACATTTGATATGCAAAACAGCCAAACCTCCTGACCATGTCTGCATGCTTTTATGCATTTAGTTGCTGCCATATGATTGGCTGATTAAATATTTGCATTAACAAGCTGGTGTACAGGTCTACCTAATAAAGTGCTTGGTGAGTGTAATAATGATTATATATAAGTCTATATTGCTGGTTAGCTCTGCTGTCTTGAACACAGAGCATTCAAGTGATACGTCCACAAGATGGATGATCTTGTATCTTCATGAAATAAAATCTCAATGACACATTTTATTCTTGATAAAGGAGAGGTGTCCTCTCCTTAATCGAGCCAAATGGGTTGACAAATTGACTGCACCAATAAAATGAATAGTGGGCATACACGGGTGTTAGGTTCTCTGCCGTTGATTGGCTGAGTCCGCATGCATCATTCATTTCCATCAAAATGAAGGCAGGCAAACTTTTGCTGAACCACTTTCAGAAAGCTTTTGATCCACATGTATGTTAAATGAAAAGTGCTATCTAACAATTCCCAGGACTGAAAGTGAATGGGACATCTGTCTGCGTGTGGGCAGCTCCCCTTTCATCACCGTTGAAAAGAACACCCTGGAATCCATTGGGGGAAGCATTTTACACCAAAGTGCTTCCCACGGGGAGTAGCTGAATCCCCAATCCACTGCGGAAGGTACTCTCAACCTTCTCATGAAGCAAACATCAAAGTCAGCAAGCTGCACTACAGCTCCCGCTCAACCCAAAACACCCCTGACATGCTTCTAACTTTGCCCTAATATATCCTTTAAATGCCCCCCCCCCCCCCCCCCAATACCCCCAAAGGCCATAACACTGCAAAAACACAAGCAAAAACAGCCCTCAATCAGCCCTCAGACACCCCAAACTGCTGCACCCAAGCATTACACATAATATAGCAAAACTACATTAGCTACCCCAAGTCTGTCCATCTCCTTCTCATGAACAATTGGAATATACAGAGCTGTGGACATACAGTATATGCAAATTCACACAAGATGTCACTCAAATTAGCAAATTGTTGTAAGACAATGTTCTAGGCAAGATACTATGACGGCCCTGGAGTGCAAAACAAAACAACAAAGCAGAAAACAAAACACAACAAATGCAGTAATCTAAATGCATCATACCAGAGGGGTGTACGACAAAGTGAGCTTACGGGGCTAGCGAGGAAAATGGACAGTGTCTGAACGGTTCATAGATGAATGAGGAGGTTGGTCCACCACTGGGGAGCTAGTGTGGAGAAGCTCTGTGGTCAAGAGGACAAGATGGAAGGAAGTGCAAGTTGCCCAGCTGCAGCACAGCGGACTGGTCGAGCTGGTCGTGTTGGGTTGAATTATGTCCTGTATGTAGGAAGGGGCTGTCCTGTTGGCTGCAGTGCAGGCCAGAGAGTCAGGACTGATTCTGACCTTGGCGGCAACTGGCAGCCAGTGGAGGGACCTCTGCAGGGGAGTGACAGGCAAGAACTTTGGATGATTGAAGGCAAGTCGGGCAGAGGCATTTTGAATGAGTTATGGTGGCTGTAATTTTGTCATGCCGTATGCCTGCTGTGGTGACACCCTGAGCCCACCAGGCAATGGAACTGAGCCCTGGGGATTCTTACTCCACCCTGGATCATGTCCTGCTTTGGGCCAAGTGGGCTTATGGTCAGCCTCAGGAGCAGGGTAGAGGGTTCATCAGAAAGGACAGGCAGGGGTAGTAGCACTAGTATACAATAGCCACAAGTTTTACCACTCAGTTTTCATAAAAGTAACATCACAGAACTTGCAATAATGAATGAGGCATACTCAGTCCAAATAAACTATATAGTATATGCAGGCAATACCTACAAAAAAACAAGCAAAAACTTATAAAAAGTAGTTTTTGTTTAAAAGTAGTTGGTTGTTTACATTTTCTCCCACTTTATGTGTCAGTGTACTTTCATGCTGAGGTTTAAATGGTTGAAAGTAGTATCATAACAGTATAAATAACATCTTTTTAAAACTCACCATTTTAATAGAAACGGTGGGTATGTTTATGTACTTTGTTCTTTACTGGGTGCATTTCAGAAACCCTGCTTATTTTCTAAGCATTAAATACTGTGTATGCTTTACGTTATCTTACACTCACCCAGGTTTAATCCAGATTTAACTGTATTCATATTGGTAGCCTAATCACAACGCCCCATGTTAGATTATCAACCATGACCCTGATGTGCTAAACACAAAACCATGGCTGTTTCAGTGTTTATTAATAATAAACTTAGACACCATTATGTGCTGGCATAATGGATCAAAGCAATGTCTTCAAAGTCCTTCATACTATTAATAAAGAGATTACATCTGGCATATGGCTTCCCTATTGCTCCTTTGTAGTCTTTCAGCATGAAAGGTTTCTGGGTCCCAGGAACATGGATAACTTCCGAGCCATCTGGATACAGGAGTGTGTACGCTAGCGCCCTCCGTCCATGCCCTTGCTGAAGTCTGTCATTTATTTTTGTACCCAAAGACATCAGATCATCTCCTGTGGGTTTTAGAGTTAGTAGACAAAGGAAGGGGTTTCCCTGGTCATTGTTTTAAACTACTATTTTGTAGATGCATGAATGCAACATTAATCGTTTAATTGAAAAGAAAAGATGGGCACTATGTCCAACAGCATCATACAACATTGACACATACAGCAGACCTTTCAGCTCATCTGCACCTGTGCCTTTGCTCCCTTTTTATGGAAAGAAAAGTTTTATCTTACACTACTGTTTGAACATCTGAATTCAGTCCAATACAGAAAACTGGCATACTGTTTTGATTAACAAATTCATAATTAATATAGTACAAATGAATGCCCATTTCGGTTTAATACACTGTACCACAATTCTACAATGGCTATTATTAGCACACATTAGCAAAATGTTAACTTATATCCAAGATAGCTTCCATTATTCCATTATTCTAATGCTTACAATCTTTTAGAATTTCTAACACCTTGCTATATGATGCCATATGAAACCATAATTGAGTAGTGCAGGAACTCAAATCACGTCATCGGGGTGAGCTTTCACCATAAGCACGGGGATCAGACCCTAAAGGCAAGGGAAATAAGGCTTATTTACCAGACAGCTGCACAGAAACTACACAAATCACAGTTCAGACACTGAACTTAGTTCCTTCCCCCTGCCTGAGAGGCCAGAATAAACTAGAGCCAGCAGGCAGTATCATTCACAGGGCGAATCAGTCCAAATCATTATCCTAATCATTCCGACCTTGAGAGGCCTCCTCTCTGCCCAAAAACAGACTATGGATTTCTTGGTAGCAGAAATTCCAGGCTTATTTCTCAAATGTTAATTAATATTAACATTTTAATTTTTTCATGAATTGTGCCAGAGCATGATTTAATTGGATGGCTACCAGTTTCCATATGAATAATGGGAATATCTGGTGAATACTTCAGGTGATTATATGCATTCCTGTAACATATTTTATGGGTTATCAACCTGCAATTTCCACATGACTGAATGTATGGAAAGTAACCTTTCCAGGTGGGCTCTGAAAGTTTTAAATATACAGTTTTAGTTTTAAATATATATGATGTTGAGTTCAAAAGAAATGCTACGGGTATAGGTCTAGCTTATTGATTTTTAACATTAAACAAGCTTATTCTGACAGCATTTTCTCAGTGGGTCTTCCTTGACTCGGAGATCAAGATATTAAATTACTCCAGAGAACATCAATCTTAAATGAATGTAGAATTCCTCAGGGATATCATGCAATCTCAAATGTACCGGTCAAACTCGGTGGAAGCTTAATCGCTACGAGTGCATTTTGAGCTGACTAGGCAAATCTCAAAGGGTTAACTGCAGTGTTAATGAAACATTAATACAGGCATCATAAAAGATTGATGAATGCCGTATACATGAAATGATGTGTTGTCGTAAAGAGTATCACCAGATTGCTACTCAATAATCATAATTAATGATGCAGTTTGGGAGAGAGAGATGGAATATAACATCTGAAGGGATATGGTGTAGAAATTCTAGGTAGGAGAACACAATCTTTCTCTCACTCTCTTCAAAGGGAGGTGGGGGGGGGGTTGGTGGCAAAACTTTGCTCCATAAATACTGAGCTTGCAGTTATCCATGCATCACTGCATAAATAATCTTAAGACTAAATCATTTTAGTTCTGTGTTTCCATCTATTTAAGTGTACCCAATATAAACTCACAAAAAGTCTGTTCTCACCAAGATTGGACATTTACATTAATTTGCATCTCCATTAAATTTGGTGAACTAATATCAGTAAGCTAGCATTCTTACAGTGCTAGCATTCTTAAATATGACAGGCTCTTGATCTATTTATATCAGCTATTTATAGTATGTGTATAGTATGTTTGTCAGTATGTCATATTTTGGAACATTCTAGTTGAAATGTACACTGAACACAGCCACTTTCTGACTTCAGTTCTCAGCATGCAGGGTGAGGTCTGCACCTCTTCAATCAGTTCAGATGCAGAATGCATTGTGGCCTTGTCTGTTTTGATTAGTGCAGAGCTGGTTATGGATCCATGAAACGTTTCAAATTGGCTTATTTTATTGCTTTATAAAAAAAATAATGGCTCCTCGGTGTGCATTTCCATGTTAGAGAACGTGAGGAAGAAGAGGTATATTTATGAAATGCTGGCTGAATTACACTTCAAGAGAACACTGCCATTTTACAGACCAATATAAGATGGTCTGCTGGGTTTCGTCTGCTACTGTAGGTTTTATTATCTGCATGGTTTCAGGCTTTTAAATAACATTGAAGACATCTGTGTGTACTTTCCCAGCTTAGAAAACATTGAGACAGTGTTCCATTTTCGTACATCATTGAATATGAGGTTAAAGTACCGATTGTCTGCTTTAGTTTCAGGACATTTACATCCATTTTGGATGCTCTGTGTGTGAAGGAATTGCACCCCATTTTGTATATAGTCCTACATTTTTATGGGAGCAAAAGTAATTGGACAAATGAACATAATCTTAGTTAAATGTACTAGACTCCTCGTGCCAGTTTGGTGGAGTTATGGGTGGAGTGGAGTGGGTCATCCAGATCCTGTGAGGATTCATCAGTGCTTTCAAAAAGCTTTCAGAAATCAGTGCTCCTTTATCCCCATGTAAATACAAGAGCCTAGCAATGTTGGGATTAATCACAGTCCAGTTCAGGAACAGAACTGACATTAAATTCATGAATTGAAGAATCCTTATAGAGTAGTATTAGCATTTTTCATATAATAACTCATGATATAAACCTACTGTGTGATCCTTCAGGTTACCTTTACACCTGCTTTGGTAGTGGTGTATGGTGTCCTGAAGATTACCCTGTTATTTTAGGCCTACCTGTTGTTACATCCAGAACACAAACACTTCATTTTCAGCTCTCATAAAAGAATAGGCCTATTGTAGCAGGCTTACCAGCATTACAGAATCTGTCTGTAGGTCTCCCTGCCTTCAGCACGTCTTTATCCTTTCACACACTCACAACTCCACAGGCAGAACAAAACATGGCCTCTGACAAAACATTTATGTTCCTTTATTTATGGAAGAGAAACTAACTGAAACAGATGTGTTGTCCTGAGCTAAGTGAAGGCCTTTGTACTCTACAGCTGTTTTGCGATTGTTAATAAAGACGTTATTTATATCTGCTTTAACGTTAATCTTATTCAATGTGTTCCCGGCTGCTCTGCAATCGGGTCCTAACAATTAACAATGTTACACAAAGTCAAATCATCATAAGATGGACAAACGATATCACAAACAATGATTAAAAAATAGTGTGACTTATCCATAACATGTTATTCATGTAATCATTATGTATGGATAATAATGTATCTATATATAATTTCCTATTCAAATTAACTGTAGATGTACAGTACCAGTCAAAAGTTTGCCCTTTTCTGCTTTTTTTGATTGATGACAATCAATCATTAAGACATCAAACAATTCACATGTGAATTCACATACCTCAGTTCCTTGATGACTAAAAACCATCTAATCCACAAATGTGTTCCATACTGTATCAGCATAATTTACAGCTGAATCAAGTCCCACCCCCCAATTCCCATAGAGATCCAATTATATGCAAAGTGGTTTTAGTATCGCTTGTAAGACAACCTGAAAGTGAGATATCCAGACTCTGGTGATAGTTGATAGATTTCAGGAAGTCAAGGCATGCAAATATATGCAACCAAATACAAAACATAACATTTGACTTTACGTTAATTTGTCTCAAACATTGAAATGTATAAAAAGTGCTGTACATGGTAAAAATGTATAAATGTAGAAACATTTAATAAAACACTTTAATAAAAGCTGAGAATCTTCATATTGACCACATGTGAATTGTTTGATGACAAAAAATGCTCCAAAATGTGTCCAAACTTTTGACTGGTACTGTATGAAATAAGAATTGTAGAAGAGTGTCAATCTAGTTAATGCAAAAGTCTGTCACAAGTTACAAGAGGAAAAAGACTCAAAATGTTAAAAGAGATTGTTAAGAAACGAGACGCTGCATTGACACAAACCATGCTGTGAACACAGGGGGGAGCCTTTTTTGATAGATGTTTCTCATGAGTTGCATCTTTCTTATGTTTTATGTTGAGCAAGACAAATTCCCTCAGGTACAATAAGTTTAATTCATGTGTTTGTTTATTCAGCCTTTAACTATGCCATTATAAATTGTGTAAATGGAACTAGTGCTTTGTAACTAGTTCAAATAAAAATGAAAATGATTATGTTAACTATTTTTTTTCCAAAATGCAAAAATCATACTGAAAAACTTTGATCAGAAAATAAATTAGGTACCTTTTCAGTTGAAAACACTGTGCTGATATCTCCCCTGAATAATGCCTGTATTTCTTTCCGTGGGTTTTGCCTATGAAGTTTGTTTTCACCTACCTCACAGTCAAGCCCAAGACTTGAACACTTGAATGGTGACACTCTGTCAGACAGTCAAAGAGCACTGTGAAACAGGTGTGACTCTTATACGCAGTTTCTTAGAAACACAATCTTTTCTAAGATTGCACACATATTCCAGGGTCCATAGCTTCTATGCTGGGGGTCGCATTGCTCTTTGCATACCTGCCTATTAAATGTAGCTAATGTAGCCCTAGTCACTTTTTTAAGTTGCCCTGGATGAGATTGTTTTCCAAATAAATAATATTGTCTGCAATAGTGGTGGATGAGTAATGTTCAATTTTCTTTTTCTTTTTTTCAGAGCCTTAGTTTACAGCAACGCTGTTCTATCTGATACATTCATATAAAAACCTCTCACTTCACCTGTGCACTGTGCCTCTAATGTGTGGTAGTACTGCAACAGTGGCTGCCTGTTCCAGACCCCTGAATCTTTGGTACCCTTGCCAGCAGACCTCTCTAGCCCTTGCTTTGTTTGTGGTCTTTTGGTTTGTTGTGTGGGTTACATAACAGGTTGGCTTCTTGATATGGGAGTTGAGGTGCTGGTTAGAGCAGAATGGGCTAAAAAGCATTTTCAAGTGGACTGTGTGGGGGTCAGGGTGGTTTGTATTAATACAGCATTATTTTTTATCAGGTATTAATTCTTAACTGAATATGGGAGTCTACTGTCCAGGCCAGTTAACATTATAAGTCATCCAGACAGGAAATTGCAACAACCTTAACAACAACAATGGCAAAAACAGTATTAATAATGTTGCGTCCTGTGCAATTGATTAAAGTATATATCGCAATCTAAGTGAAGTCAATGGCTGGTTTTTGGATTACCTCTGCCTCTCAGGAAAAGACAACACAGTGGCCTTCAAAACAAACTCTGTCTCTCCTCCATTTCACTTCCTCTCAGCCACAGTTTGCTTTGTGCACTGTGGTGCACATTACCACACCCCAGCGGTGCCCGAGGCATGCAATTTATACACAGGTTTCCTTAATGTGTATGAAAGGTAATGCTAGAAGGGTCTCTGTGACTTTGAGGAACTACAACCCCCAGGATACCTTGCAATTTGGGTGCGCACACCAACTCTTTGTCTCTGAAACTTTTTTTTGACAGGGAAAGATCACCTATACCATACAATAAGTTTCCAATTGCATTCCAGCTTTCACATAGAAAGGGGCAGTTTATTAAACCTCCACACCTCCCTTATTTTCTGCCCAACAAAAACAGGTTGGAGGAGCACGAGAACAGCTGTTCTTCATTTGTCAGACACTGAAAAGAGCAGTGCCCCCCCTGCCTTGGGGTCCTTGGATATTTTGATGAGAAGAACTGACAGAAGAAAAATAGCTTTGTATACCAGGCCACTGTGTGCACTATTGGGACTTTCTTAATGGCCATCTCGCAAAGTACTGTGGGGGGATAAAAATGAAAATAATGATGATGACAAAAGATAGGAACATATTTCAGAGAAATACAATGTTGTTTCGTTCCTCGTTGTATGATCCAGTGTATGTCAGTTTATGAAATGGAGGTATGAGAAAATTCATGTTCCAGAGATAGCAGGAGTAGCATGTGGAATTAGGGGTTTTGAATATAATTGGGTGTAAATGTGAATTTCACCAGGCTGATAATTGCTCTCGCTTTGCTAACGGGTAATTACCTAATTTTCCGTAATTTCAGCCCAGGTGACATGTCAGATTGGTCAAAAAGACGACGTCCTTATAACAGAATCTGTGTTGTAAAGGCTGTGCAGCTGTAGTCAGGAGTAATGTTTGAATGCAATAAATATTTATACATTTATTTGAAAACAGTTTAAATGTATATATATATATATATATATATATATATATATATATATATATATATATATATATATATATATATATATATATATATAAAAATATAAATATCTTATGTGTACTTTTGTGACAGCACTAGTCAGTGTATGGAAACAGAAATGGATCAACGACGTGACTCATATACTTGGAAGATTTTTTTAAAACCACCCCTTTCATCATCTCCGACTTGAAATGACTAACCTGAATAGCCTACCCATCAGAAGACAAAATCACACTGAGGCCACGTCCACTTCAATGTCAGTGGGTTTCTGAGCAGGGAATGTACAAATTCAACATAAAAATGGAAAAAGAAATATGCTACTGATAGTGGTTTGTGGGGCGGATGTACTATAGGTATGGCCACTGGGCTCAAATTGCTGAAACAATGAACAGGTGTCCCCAATGCAGGCATTATAAACAGACTGACAATTCAATTCAATGATATTTATTTTGTATAACAAAGAAGATTTTCACAGTAGACTGTCACAAAGACGCTTTACAGCGGGTATAAAACTTATCATCCCTAAGCCCCCACTGACAAATATCCTCTGATGACAAATCTCTTCACAAGAGGGCAAAGAAAGTCTGATTTATAATAAATCCGATGTGCTCTGATTTATTAGGTGTCAGTACAACATTGATGTTAATTGATGTTAATTTTCATGACAAAAGTAATTGATATTAATGGTAATAGTACTAGTAATTGATGTTAATAGTAAAGTTTAAAATAATAGCCCTCCCCTCCCCGAGGTTGACCCCGATACGCTGGTTTTGAGGAAGACGTCTGATCTGTATAAATCGATGGAGCAGCTGTGTTTGCTTCCTGCCCGGAAACCCCAGGAGGACCACATCCAGCCTCGTTAGGACGACAGCAGCGCAGCACATCTGAAGCCCTGCAGACCTCCAGGGGGGTATTCTGCATTTACATAGAGATGCTCAAGTCCGATACCTCACTCCATCCCCGCTCATTGGGAATTGGATGTACAGTAGTGGCGCTTACATGCTGAATACATCCTGAATATCCTGCCCTGAGAATTGAAAGCAATTTAAATGTTTTTATAAACATGGCAATGTTTTTAATTGGTGTTTTTCCCCATTTTTCCCATTACCATAGACCTTCCGGGTACAGTGGTACCCATTGTTCTATGAGTTATTAGCGAGCTTTAAGCTCTATGGGAATTGGATTTTATCCAATCTCGAGACTGAAAACGATCTACGCAACGCCATCTTGATGGCCAATCAGGGCAAAGATGCGCTTTAGCGACCGAATTTGCATACGGTGGCTATATAAGCGACATCGCAGGCCGTCATTCTTTCTTCGAGACAAATTTTCAGCGAAGGAAAGAGACAGGGCCTGTGAAGCTTAAAGCTCGCTAATAACTCATAGAACAATGGGTACCACTGTACCCGGAAGTTCTATTTCTTTATTAGCTTCACTTTAAGCTCTATGGGAACCCTATAGCCCACGCCCTGTCGTCAACATCAGCCCCCTGATGCAGAACAACAGGCGATGGCAGTGATAGCCAATCAAGAGGGGCTCCCCTCAATAGCCAGCCCTTTTTTATGCATGAAAAAAAAAGGGGGACTGTATAAACCGAGGAGCCACAACCATCCCCAGCGCTCGGTTCATGTAAACCAGCTACCGAATACCCAAGCCGGGAGATGGCCAATATAAACATGCACGCCTCTAGCCACCGCGTAGAGGCGTTGCACATAATGTGTTTGAGCAGCAGCTACGTCCGATTGGACGCTGAGCTCAGGACTGCATGCGCCACCGACGGTGTCGATGCATCCAGCAGATAGAAACGCACAAAGGCGCATGGCGAACTCCATGACGCCGCTGTACAAATGTCCTGCACACTGACCCCTTTAAAAAGTGCCCGAGAAGCTGCCATGCTTCGAGTAGAGTGGGCGCGAACCTCCGACAGAGGGGGCAAGCCCATACACTCATACGCCCAGTTGATTGCGTCAGTAAGCCAATGGGAAAATCTCTGTGCCGTAACAGGTTTTCCCTTAGCAGCAGCACCATAACAGACAAACAGCTGATCTGCTTGTCGAATAGGCTGCGAACGTCGTACGTATATCGACAGAGCACGCACTGGGCAAAGTTTATGCAGCATAGCATCCTCCTCATCGTCATGAGGAGGGGGCTTGAAAGCCACCAGGTCCAATACCCGTGAGCGGAAGGACGTGGTGATAACCTTCGGGGTAAACGCAGGGTTCGGTCTCAGCACGACTCTGTCAGATCCTGAAAAGGAGAGACAGTCCGGGTGCACAGACAAGGCGCATAAATCGCTTACTCGCTTAGCAGAAACTAGCGCAGTAAGCAGCGCTACCTTAAGGGACAAAGCTCTCCACTCAACGCTCTCCAGCGGTTCGAAAGGAGGGCTGCACAAGGCTTTTAGTACCACCGTTAAGTCCCACTGCGGAACACGGGGTGGGGCCACGGGTTTCAGACGCCGGACGCCCTGGATAAAACGCTTTACCAGGGGGTGGGCAGCCACCGTAGAGCCACTATAGCCAGTATGGCACGCAGAAATTGCGAAGACATACCCCCTTAACGTGGACAAAGATAACCCCTTATCAAGTAGGCTCTGCACAAAGTTGAGCACTGCGGATACAGGCACACCAGGGGGTCATGAGAGCGTTCGAGACACCAAGTCTCGAAGGCCTCCCATCTGCCTTTATAAGCCATTGTAGTTGAGATAGCGCGAGCATGCTGTATAGTATTTACAGCTGCCTCGCTCAATCCCATGTTCACGAGCCTGCTCCTAACAGGGGCCAAGCCGTGAGGCGCAGCCTGCTTGGGTGGGGATGAAAAATGGTCCCCGCCCCCTGAGACAGGAGGTCCCGGCGCTGGGGAAGTCGCCACGGGACGTCGGTCAGCAGCAGGGCTACATCGGCCGTCCACTGTTTGTGCGGCCAATCTGGCGCGATCAAAATCAGGGGTTTCCTCTCCTCTCTCGCTTTGGCTAGTACCTGCGGTACCAGACCAAAGGGAGGGAAGGCATAAAGGAGGCCCTTGGGCCAGCAATGGGCTAGCGCGTCCACTCCCAGTGGGGGCGAGCCGGTTGCTGTCATCGCAAACCATAATGGGCAATGCGCATTCTGTCGGGAGGCGAATAAATCCACTCTCGCTTTCCCAAAGCGTGACCACACCTCCGCTACCACGAGTGGGTGAAGACACCACTCTAGGGGGGAGGGACCGCCCCGAGACAAGAGGTCTGCGCCGCAGTTCAGCTGCCCCGGGACGTAGAGCGCCCGTAAGGAGCGAACTCGCGGGTATGCCCAAGTCCAGATCCTCACCGCCAGCCGGTGTAGATGTGGACATTTGGTGCCGCCCTGTCGGTTTACGTAAGCGACTGTCGCTTTGTTGTCGCTTCTGATTAGAACGTGTCTGCCCCGAAGAAGGGGTTCGAAACGTTGTAATGCAAGCCATACTGCTGTGATCTCCAGCACATTGATATGAGGCAGAGGAGGGTTCCACAACCCGCTCGCCATCATTCCATTGCAGACCGCCCCCCACCCCTTGGTGGAGGCGTCTGTGTATACAGGGACATGAGTGGAGATAGCGCCCATTGGCACACCGACACTCAGCATTCGCCCATCTCGCCAGTGCGAGAGTGCTCTCACAACCGACTGCGGAATGCGAAACAGCTTTGCGCGGTCTCTCATTGGATCGAAATGCATTCGCTTGAGCCAGAGTTGCACCGGTCTCATGCGTAGCAATCCCAACGGAACCACGGCGATTGCTGCCGCCATTAAACCCAACAGGCGCATAATCGTGATTCCACTGATGCAGCGACCTGGGAGAAATCGGCAAGCGTGGCCTCTCAGGGAAGCAATTCTCTCCTGAGAGAGACGCGCCGTCATTGACAATGAGTTCAGCCGGAGCCCTAGATACTGAACACACTGGTTCGGGGTGAAAACACTCTTGTCGCGGTTGATGGTGAAACCCAATCCTTCGATGTGGGTTATCAGCATCTCTGTGTGTTTCGCAGCCAACTCCCTGGAAGGGGCTAACACAAGCCAGTCGTCCAGATACGTTAAAACACGTATGCCCTGTTGTCGCAACGGGGCGATAGCAGCCCGCGCCACCATTTCGAAGGTGCGGGGTGCCAGGGACAGACCGAATGGGAGTTTGGTAAATTCGTACGCTCTTCCCAGAAAAGCGAAACGAAGGTACTGCCAATGGCGCTGCACAATGTTCACATGGAAGTAAGCGTCTTTTAAATCTACGAGCGTGAACCAGTCCCCTTGGCTGATTGAGCTCATTACGCGCTTGTGCGTTAGCATCTGAAAACGTCGTTTCACCAAATGACGGTTCAGAGCTCGCAGGTCCAGTATTGGTCTCACACCGCTGTCTTTCTTTGGAACGAGGAAATAAAGGGAATAAAACCCTCGCATTTCGTCGTGTTTGGGGACTAGGCGGATCGCGCTTTTTGCCAAGAGAGTCTCTATCTCTTGGGAAAGTGCGCTGTTTAGATGCAGGGGCATATTCGTTTCCCTTACTCCTACAAAAGGAGGAGGGGGGACAGCGAACTGTAACGCGTAGCCCGCTCTGATTACAGTACTGAGCCATGGCGTCAGCTTGCACTTCCGAGTCCAAGCACAAAGGTTGAACGCGGACCTGGTTGAAAGCAGTGCAGACTGTACCACGGGCTTCTGAATCTGCAGAAGCCCGGCTCTTAAGTGGGGGCGGGGTCGAATTCGAGCCAGCGACCTGGTGCTTATCTGTGATAGGCCGACGTAGAGTCCTGGCCGGCTTCGATTCTGAGCCGGCGAGGACTCCAATACTGCCTGAATGTCGGGGAAAAAGGCCCCTTTTGACTGAGAAATCACCAAGCGCTGATGCCAGCTTTGAGGCAGAGGGCAAGGGAAATGTTTGTGTAACAATAGGGGGAGTGTGCTTCGTGACTGTAAGGGCGAAACTCGCTCCCGAGTAGGCGCTAGTAAAGTCAGTGATACAGGAGGGGTGTCCGGTCCACTCGACCGGATCGCCTCTATGACACTCTCCCGCGGAGATTCAGGAACGCTTCTGGGCTTTCGATTGAGGCGGGTGAGCCCTGGGTGCAGCAGGGTTGAACGGCTTCGTCCAAGCCTTGCCGCTAGCAATAGTGGTAGCGTCTCTACGGCCACCGGGCTGCTCCTCAATTGAGCGCCGGGCTGACGACACAGGAGTGCGGCGAGTCTTAGACCACGAACGGCGATCCTGGCGTCTTGCATCTGAAGCAAGAGGCAGGTGCTTCTGCAGAGTGGGTCTCTCCTCATCCAGTCGCTTAAACCTCGCTATCGCTTCGGTCACCGCTGGACCGAAGAGACCGTCGAGAGAGACTGGGGCATCGAGGAGGGGGACCTTGTCCGCTTCAGGGAGTGCCGAGTTCGCTAGCCATAAGTGCCGGAGAGAGGCTACACTCCAGCCCATAATCCGTCCAAAATCCTGTGCCAACCCCTGGGTGAGGTGCAGGATTGCGCCCGCGTTCTTCCTCAGCTCGGCAGAAACATCATCTGCGAGGGAGGAAGTAAGGGACTCGATCAAGTTCGTCTGTGCTATCGCTAGGATAGCAAGATTGTTCGTTGCATCGGCGCCTTGGGAACCGCAGATAAACGAACGTTCAGACAAGGCAGCTGATATCTGCCCAGACCGAGTGGGAAGGTTAGGCTTCCTTGCGCTCCACCTTGCTGTGGGGGCGAGGAGATGAGTAGCCAAGGAATCTTCGAGTCGCGGAACCCCCTCCGTCTGAAGCTTTTGTCGGCCTGACACCACCGTGAAAGGCGAAAAAAGACACTACCGGGGCTTTCGTAGACAAAGGCTTATCCCAGGTTAGCTGCACGTAGTGCTGCACAGACGGGCAGACGGGGGTCGGTTGCACACCGTGCCTCGGTGTGTCGCGCCTGTACACTGGAGCCACCAGCTGGTTTACAGGCGCTGCAGGAGGAGGGGGCCAGGGGAGCTCCGCTCTGGTCGCCGCCGCTTTCATCACGACCGGAAAGTCTTTCAACAGGGAGGGGTGGTGCTCCAACTCACCCGTCGCCGTTGGGATAGCGACAGAGCCGGAAGGCTCCAAACTGTCGTCTGGAAGCATCTCCTGGTCACTAGAGTGGAGAAGGAGGTCGTCGTCCTCGTCCCCAGAGCTGTTAGCGAGGGTCAGGAGCGCCTCTTCCAGATGGGCCGTGTCAGACGGAACCCTGCCATCGCGCAGGTTCGGTCTGTCCTCCTGAGAGTGCATGGCAAAAGGCTCCGGGAAGTCAGCCCAACTGGCGTCTTCGCGGTGCATGCTTGCCCGGCGCAGTAGCTCCTGCGCCCCGAGTGCAGCGCAGGCGGTGCAGGTCACCTTAGTTAAGGCCGCGAGAGCATGGGTCTCGCCGAGACACATAACGCAAGCAGTGTGAGGGTCCGTACCCTCCACGGCTGCGTCGCACCCTTGGCACCGCTTCATGGCGAATCTTCGAGCTCGACGTCGTCTAGCGAGGGCCTTTGAGTCGGGAAAAAAAGCTCCTTCCTCACAGCGGCGCGTTTCTGCTCGCAGACGAAGAACTTCGGCGTGGTAGAAACGTAAGTCTCCAGCTAGGTTGCTAACCTTGCGCTGAAAATTTGAGAAGAAAGAATGACGGCCTGCGATGTCGCTTATATAGCCACCGTATGCAAATTCGGTCGCTAAAGCGCATCTTTGCCCTGATTGGCCATCAAGATGGCGTTGCGTAGATCGTTTTCAGTCTCGAGATTGGATAAAATCCAATTCCCATAGAGCTTAAAGTGAAGCTAATAAAGAAATAGAACTTGAACCAATATGGCCAACAGTTTTCCATTTGGAAAACTGAAATTGTGTTTATCGTTCATGCTGCTGCAAGCAGACAAATATGCTGTTCTTTGAAAAACTGTTTTATTCACTCTACATTGCCCAAGTTGAATACACGGACATCCCTCATTGTAGTGTCCCTCCTTCCCTGGTCAATGCTACAACCACACACTGACCTGAAGGGTTCTGGCAAGCATTTCTATAATCCACATCCAATACTATGCCAGGTCTAGGATCAATTCAGTATATAACGCAGCATCTGTATGAACATTCAATTGATGCTGCAATAACATGTGGTATTTGCATAAAGTCTATTCCCCTACACATTATTATATGCTCCTTCAAAACAAAGTTAGAAAATAGTTTTTGCTATAGAAAAGGGGGAAGGACACATCTTTGCCTATTAAGCCAGGTTCTGCAGTGGTAATACAGTAGCGTAGTGGACATGTTAACATAATGTGGCGTATTAACCAAGCTGCATTCTGCTTTCTATACCTCAAGGGCAGGGGCTATCAGTGGATGGACTAGAATCCTTTTTATAGAGCACTGTTTAAGTTGTGTCTTCTGTGATTTTAAACATATTATACAGGAGGCAAATTAAATGCATTCATGTCCTACATAAGGAACATACAGCACACACACACACACACACACACACACAGTAATGTTTACATCCATGATTTTTCTGTAAAGCGAGGATTGTCATTGGGGCTGATGGGGCCTCAGGGAGCACTGATGTCAGAAGCTTAAGCAAGGGGGCGTTTGTAGGAAGAGAACGGGCAGAATATGCTCAAATTGTCAGCGACATTTTCCTACATAATTATAGTGTTTTATATTAAGAGTTGAAAACATAGCTATGCTTTTTTATACCTATGTTTATATTTAACAAGAATGAACAGCCTTCCCGAACGTGTCTTTTCTCGGTTATTTTCAAAAAGACGCTCTTTGAAAATTGCCAGCAGAAGCATTTTTTGTTTGCTTGTTTGTTTTGTTCAGAAAGCAGCGAGGGTGTAATTATTTCTCAAAGTGAACTCTCGGTGCACTCCACTGGCTTAGATCCGTTATATCAACCTGGATCAGTAAGAGCCCAAAGCCCTGGGTGAGACCTTTTAGTTTTTTGTCTTGTTTTTTTGCAAATTGATTATCTATCTGCGGCAATCTTGTTGTGAAGAGCAATAAAACGCATTCAATTTAATGTATCGATTAAAATTCACAAAGGACTACCCATTAATGGCATTCCGCTGGCTGGGAGTTTGGATTTCCACGATATTAGGGTCTGGGTATAGAACTCCCTTAGCACCTGCCAGGAGAGAAAGCTCAGGTCAAAGATCACACTGTGCACTCCGATGCCCAGTTTTGTCTTGCTGAGGGATAATTATCGCAGGCGCCTGTGTGAATTATGGATGTACAATTCATCTGTATGAGTCGATATGCCTCCCGGGGGTTCACAAATGTAGCATTTGGATGCAGTCGATCCTGCTTTTAATCTCGGGTTCGATCTCATAGGATTCTGTGGCGCACACTCCCAAGGAGAGTAAAAACATGCTTGTGCATATGTATTAATGACAACATAAGATACAGTATATATTTCATATACAGTGGCTTCAGAAACTATTCAGACCCCTTCACTTCCTGCATAATTTGTTGTGTTGTAGATTTAATTTTAAATTGATAACATTTTTGCCAATCAATCTACACTCAATAACGCAAAAATATTTTTATGAAATGTTTGCAAATTTATAAAAAATCACAAACCGACAATTCTATCCTGACACCAACAATCATGCCACTGTCAAAATCACTGAGATCGCATTTTTTCCCCATTCTGATGGCTGATGTGAACATTAACTGAAGCTCCTGACCCATATCTGCATGATTTTATGCATTGCATTGCTGCCACACAATTGGCTGATTAGATAATCGAAAGAATAAGTAGGTGTACAGGTGTTCATAAGAAAGTGGTCAGTGAGTGAATATTAAATGCGTGTGTGTGTGTGCGTGCATGTGCGTTCCTTAATGTTTCTATGTGCCTGTGGGTGTGTATGCGTGTGTGTGTGTGTGTGTGAGTGTGTGCATGCACGTGTTTTCCTTAATGTCTCCACGCCCCAGTCCATCATAAAGCTGTTTCCGTACTGGCACCAGCTGCCAGCAGCTACAGGGGCTTTTTATAAAGTACATGCAGCCGATCTGTCAGTTAAATATGATACACTTTCCCTGTCCCTTACATTAAAGTGATTTACCATTCAATACCGTTTACCCAGGCATCCACAGAATACAGCATCGCCTGCTAAGGCTAGGCAGTTTCTAAACATTGTCTGCTAAGGCTAGGCAGTTCCTAGACATTGTCTGCGAGGGCTAGGCAGTTCTAGACATTGTCTGCGAGGGCTAGGCAGTTCTAGACATTGTCTGCGAGGGCTAGGCAGTTTCTAAACATTGTCTGCTAAGGCTAGGCAGTTTCTAAACATTGTCTGCTAAGGCTAGGCAGTTCCTAGACATTGTCTGCTAAGGCTAGGCAGTTTCTAGACATTGTCTGCTAGTGCTAGGCAGTTTCTAAACATTGTCTGCTAAGGCTAGGCAGTTCCTAAACATTGTCTGCTAAGGCTAGGCAGTTCCTAGACATTGTCTGCTAAGGCTAGGCAGTTTCTAGACATTGTCTACGAGGGCTAGGCAGTTTCCAGAATTTGAAGTATTTACACTCACGCATACATGCGTGCACACACACACACAGACACTCACACACTCACAGTATATGTATTTATTAATGTATTTATTCATTTTTCAAATTTGAGTTTATCAATACTGAGTTTACTTTTCTGAGACACTTCACACAGACCAACATGCAGATTTGCACAACAGTTCATTTAATGTCCAAAATGCACAAAAACTGCCAAAGCACAGTATATCTCAAAACCAAATCTTTCCACCAAAACACCAGCACTAGTTTTCTCAGGAATGCTGTCCTTTATGACAGACACAACACCCCAAAAAACACTATAAATAGTGACAGTATAAGAAATGTTGTCTAACATGCAGTGCGGTCAGGTGCCCTTGTAGAATGCATATCATATTTCATTCTCAATAAATGCCACTGGTGTACGGCCCAGATTTGGCTGGACTCTCAGCCCTGCCTCTCTCATTGAAAGGCCATGATTTACCACATGATCAATGATCCTGTAGTAGTCCTCATCTCATCTGACACTACGGCTCTTGGTCTTCCTTTCTGTTGTCTTTCATCACACACTCGTCCTCCTCTCCCTCTCCAGATCTCTCTCCCTCCTCTCAGCCACTTCTCTATCTCTCGCCGGGTCCATATTTACATAAAAACATCGTTCCAAAGATGTCCCCACTTACTGTATAGATGTAAATGAAAACACCAGGGTAGCTCTCCAAATGAGATTGGAATCAGCTGTGTTTAGTCTCATTCGCATAACTTTAATTAACAGTTTTTCACCAGCTATAAACGTAGCCTAGTGGAGTGGAGAGCATTAACATTAGAAAGATTATCAGTCTGTAGCGGTCAGCCAAAATAGTAACATTTTGTGCCAGCAACAGCGCTTTGGAGAGCTACTGTAGGTGTTACAGGGGCCTAGTTACGAAATTTATTAATATGGCTGGTCATTTTGAGATAGGGCTTTAAAGGACAAAGAAAAAAATGTTTCTTTTTCTAGTTTTCTGGAATTAATACTTTGGGTGCAGAAAATAATTACTCACAATGCTACTGAATTCTGAAAAATATTTCTGTAGCAGTTCATCTGATATTACCAATATGTTTAAGCTTTTTAAAGACTAATACATAGTCTTCAGGTTCTTGTTTGCTCAAGGCATTTTTTGAAATGGATAATTTCATTTACGTATATACGAACAATAATGAGGATTTAACTTGCATATGCATATCCTATTGTTTCCATAAATGCCTTTGCCCTATGGTGGGCTAATGAGCTTCTTGAACTACTACATTAATGCATTTTGCCTAGTGACAGCTAAAAAGATTGTAGCTTGCGATTGACCTTTCCTCTCATTGTATTTGAACAATCTAGAAAAATGAACATGCATTCTTACTTTAATAAGGCCTTTGCTTTGCACAGGAACAAATCCCTTTGGGTTTTATAGCATGATAGTGTTATGTTCCTGTGTTCTGTCCTGTGTTAGTTTATCGTTGTTTATTTTCATTATTCTTGTAATTTATTATTTTTCATATTTCATGTCTGGTGTTCTGTTTATAGTCATTAGTTTACACTCGTCTTCTCCTGTGATGTCTGAGTCTGAATGTTTACTAGCCCAGTCACTCCCTTGTCTGCGTGCCCCACTATTCGGGTGTTTACGGTAGTTCCGGGGTTCAACCTTCCTTCCAATCTTGCATTCCTTACTTCCTGCTTTCTCTCCATTTCATGTTTGTACATAGCACTAATATATTAATCCCAACTAACATAGAATTTGTACAGTACTAATTATACTAATACACTAATATGTTTGTCAAACTAACGAACAAACATTCACTAGTTTTGGGTATTTGTAATTTAAATCACTTAACTAACTTACTAACACATCTCCAGTTTCAATTCTGTTCTGTAACTCCGCCTCCCTATTCTATCACTGATTACTTGCTTAGTTTCAGCAAAGTATTCGCACCTGTCTCTCCTTATCTCTGCATCTCCTGATTCTCTGCAATTGTCTACTCTCTAGTCCGAAGCTATTTCTATTACATGTGTGTCTTTGTGAATCCAGTCCGCGTTTTCGTTTCCCCCCTGTTATTGTCCTATTACCCTTTCATGTGTTTCACCTGATGTTTATTTGTTAGACCGCCCTCACTCCCATGCCCTGCCTAGTTTGTCTCATTTCCCTGTGTATTTATACCTGTCCTTTTCTGTTGCACGCTGCTAGTTCGTCTTGTTTTCTTGTCCTGAGCCCTTGATTCCTTCCCCCAGTTCTAGCCTCCTTGTTTCCTTGCCCTTGCCCTTGTTCCTGAGTCCTTGCCCTTTCCCTTGCCCTTGTTTATCTGGATTTCCGGTTCTGACCCCTGCCTGCTTCCCTGGACTCTTTTTTGCTTTGTGGATATCTGTACCTCTGCTTTTTTTGGACTGACCCCCTGGTTTTTGACCCTGGCCTGTTTTTTGACTCCGCTCTGTCTGCCCCTTTTGAAATTAAACCTGCAATTTTTCTGCACCCCTGTCTGCTTTGGTTCCTCTGTTCCCCCCGGCATAACAGATAGCAAGACTTGGCTGTGTGACACAGTGTTCATCACTCAACCACCAATATGAATGTGGTTGAAAACAAAGCCACAGATCTTCTGTCACTTTTACCGGGGAAGATAAATAAAATAATTAATACATGATTAAAATAAAATAAATATTCTCTCCCCTCAATGCCACACACCCCTTTTTGTCCCATCATGGTCTTATAGGTTACTGTAATGCATTTGCAAATCAGGAGGCCATCTGTTTTGTCTCCTAATACGAACAGGGCACGAAATCCCATTACTCCTCACTTTGCCTTAATTACACCCTGCCGGAACAAACCTTCATTCGCGAGTTACGAGTGACGCCCAAAAATGATCAGAGGTACGAGGTCATGGATAAAAGCAAGCGGCAAGGATGAAAAATAATTGCCTGTCAGCTTGTGAGCATTCAGAATAGCAACTTTTGTATTGAGATGGCAAAGCATCGCGAAACAACTTTGTTTTAGTGTCTTCTTACCAATGAGGTGTTCGTGGAAATCTAGCACGCTCTAACGACGGCTGCCCAAGCCTGTCAGTTTCAGCAGAGGTTTTAGAGGTTTAAAGATTTTAATACAAAAATGTCAATCCTCTCTTTGCGGTTTTCAAGAAATCATTTACAGTGTGCTAGACAACCTGCTTGTTGCAGGGAAGCGTGTCGCATCAACATTTTGTAAAGAATATACTTCAGTGATGAATAATTGTTTTAGGATATTTGGAGGAGGAGTGTGTGATGTTTTGGAAAATGGCTGTGATGTCAGCAGGCGTTCTGTTTCCTGAGGTAAGCAAGCTTTGCTGCTGAGAGCCAGAGTGGAATTACATATGTTGACATGGCAGCAATGGAATCATCTAACAATGGTGCGCCATTGGTGCATTGCAAGGCTTTAAAGCAGAAAGCACTCAGACTGGTCCAGTTGGTCTATCACCAGTGACACAGTCAGCAGAAGTACTGAGCAACTGGATTGGTGCGAAGACTAGCTGGCCATCAGACCTGTAGTATTACTTAAAGGTACAATAGGTAATTTTGGACTTCTAACAGTCAAGAGAGGAATAGCAGCAACCTTCAAACTTCAACACTGTTTATCCCTCCCCCTTCTCTGTAAACGCGCTGATGTTGAAATGCCATTGGCTGTGGCAATTAGAGCCAATTTTCAACCAATGAGCTTGAATTATTGTCCAGGTATGGTGCAGTTAATGTGTTGGTACAGAGTATCGGGCCATCAACTGTATATTTTGAAACCTGAATTTAAGGTATAAACACAGGCAGAGGGTGAGTCAACATGTCTGTGAGCCTTTTTCAATGATAGGAAGGGATTTACAATGGTCTTTTAAGACGTGTGGGAAGTTGTGCATGTGTGGGAAGTTTGTGCATGTGTGAGGGAGGTGACTGTTATATATATGTTATATATATAGCTATTCTTTGCAATTACATTGTGCGGTTTTCCCCCTTAAAAACGGTCACATTATTTCAACCGCTTCTTAACTATCGTATAAATTAACTAATGGCTTAATGAGCATTTAAGCAGTTTTTAAGTTTCAATTCAAAGTAATTACTCATTAAACCAATAGCAAGCCTTCTATTTTAAATGTTTTCTCCCAAAGGTCAGCAGTAGATCATATTAAAATAGGTGTATATATAATATAGGTATATAAACAATTCCAACATTAACATTAAATTAATTTGCCAGGATGCAATCAACATTCAACTCATATATACATTAATTAGAAACTCAGCAGTTGCCAAGATGAACTCACCAAGTGATGTTGTAATTAGAGAAAATGTGTAATTATTCTTATTCTTTTACTGGTCTATTGGAACCTATGCCACAGAGAATATTTGCCTTGAGCAAGTGAGTATTTTGGCTTTTTGAGATTGCTCATCGGAGAGGGACTTTATTCCATCTTTGTGTCGGGCTCTTGTGCTCTGCATGAAATGCTGAACAGTGGCATCTTTTCCCTCCGGACTTAGAGGGATTTACCGCTCCCTTGGACCAACCCAAAACATCTCAAAGTAATAGCATCCACAGAAATCAAGTGCACACTTTAGCCTTCCACTGGGCCAGCTTAATCCATTTTGGTCTGCCGAGATCTAATTCCTGTCTGATCCAATTTTACAAAAGCAATGTTTTCTCAACAGGGAATTTCTGCTGGGGGAGAGCCATACATGAGGCCTTCAAAAGCGTTTTCTCAAAGGATCTCGCACTCCCCAATGAGAAGATAACCAGCACGGCTCCGTATGCCGATGAAAACGCAAACACTCTCTCCCCGCTGTCAGCTTCATTTACCCTTGTGCTTTGACACAAAATGAAAACTACAAAAAACAAAAGATTTTCTGTTTGTAAGGAATAGAGAGTGAACTTATTTATTGGGAAAAGGAAGCATGTACTGTCGATCGTAATGTTTTCAGAAAATAGAAAGATCTGCACGCAGCTTTCCCCTTACTGTGCAAAAGTGTTGTGCTCTGTAGATTATTTTCTATAAATTTGGTCTTGGATATTTTTATATTTATTGTTTTTGCTTTTTGCATTGGTGTGCCAGTAGAAAAGAGCTAATTTGATATTTCCAAACATTAATTTTCCGAAAAATGTTACCGTTAAATATTTATATTTCTGTATTTAGTATATGATGAGCAGTAGGTTTCCCCAGGCCTTCTTGACTAAATTTTCATAGTCTTCCTAGGAAAATAAAAATCAAGCAATGCCTTTATAGGAGAATAACACAATTTTCTATCGTTAGTTTGACTTATTTATATGCTCATTTAAATATACACTCACACTACACTGCCATTTTCTTTCAGTCCTTTCTAGCATTATGATATAAAATCCAAACTTATTTCAAGTTTAGTTTGTTTGTACAACTTTCATACCCAAGGAACTGTTCTGCCAATTCATTTATTCTAATAAACATATGCTATTTACAGCAAAACCCATCTTTGCTGACTAAGGTTGCATATAATATGGTTGTGTAATGGGTTGAGGTTAAGCTCAAATTCACATTATTACCCTATATTTAGTATCTGCAAAATATTACTGTGGGAGAAAAATATCTGTATTTTGCCTTCATTAACTGTCTGTGTTCATGCATTTCACTACAGTAAATCTTCTGCTACAGAGAAATGAAAATGTCTGAAATGCTCCATGCAATTCAATCAGCGAGTACAATCTGGTCAAAAACCCAAAATGGTGGAAGTGTAGAAGCAGTAAAGGATGCTATGTGGCCTTACTTGTGCCACTCAGTAATAGGATTGAATACATATCATCTAACTATAATTTATTAACTCCAATTATTCTATCTCTTGTAATTTATCTCATTATAATGACTCTGTCATTAACCACTCAGACTTCATTCAACTAACAGCTATGCAGAGAGTGTCAAAGTATGCGTATGAGGAACTATGGGTAGTGTGGCTCTATATATGTTATAGCCTGTCTAGACAACATGGCCATGCCATTGTGTAGCCAATAAAGAATACAAATGTGTTTTGTGAGAACAGGCTGTATCAATTCAACGTGTATGTGCAGTGTGCTCAGAACCACAAAGTGTAACTGCAATAAAGGGAAGATTTCATTAAGACAAATATATATATTAGGCAAAATAAGATGATAATCCTGTATACGGGCCGGTGTGGGCTTTTTTCCGTTCATTCCTTTTTTAATGGTGCAATTGCTTGTACATAGGAATTCCATAATCTACATGTTGTATAGGCTCTCTGGAACAAGAAGAGCCCATGTATGAACTTCTCTGACCAGTATGGGTAAACGAGTTACATAGTAAACGCGTGATCCCTATCTCTGAGCAGAAAATACTAAATACGAAATACTAAATACTAAATACTAATAATAAGATAACTTCAGCCGAGCCTAGAACCGGCTAGTGGCATGGTATTGAAATAATGATTGAGAAGTGTGATTTCATTACATTTCCAACAGTGTAGTTTGTTAGGCTTTCATAAAACAACACATACTTTTTTTGCCTGCGTAACAAAACCGTAGCATTTTCAATAAGCACGCGGAGACTGTTACGCAAAAACTGTTCTTGAGATTTTATGGAGATGCCTAAACCTAACTACAAGATTTCCTTTAGGGGACTTCCAAGGAATCTCTCATCTATCTAGCCTCTCGAATATTCTCGTGTTAATATTTCTGAGGAAGACGGTGAAAACACCTTTGGCTCCACAATAGCGGGCATTTTCACTTACGTGACCCCATTTTATATCAGTGAGCATCTAAATACATTCTCAAAATATTGTATTATTATTCAGTATGCTTATACATAAGGAGCAAGCCTGCTTTAGAATAATAAATAGCATATGAAATTGTGAAATGTGTTTGACTGGGGGTTGGGTATTTGACAAAAACGTCAATCAATGGACCTCCATGAATATATTATCATACAAGATGTTATTATTGTACTTATTTTTTACAATCTTCTTGACCTTTTGCTATCTTAACACAGCACAAGCAGAGGAAGAGGTAGGGGGAGGGTGACAGGCAGGGGGAAGTGCAAACACATTTTTTCAGGATAAAATGTGTTGTATACTTCAGTATGCGAAATACAGTATTTTACAAATCACAAGACCCATAATATCATTTAGTTTCTATGTGGTCTTTTGGAGTCTCCAAATGTCCTTTTTGGAAAACTGCCTAGACATAGCGTAGAAAAAAAACAGCGCAGAATGCTCATTTTGTGTGATATTGTCATCAAATTTTTCCAGTGTTTTGGCTGTTGTGGCATTGTGTTTGTAAGCCTGCCAGGCACTGCTACAATAATCTGTATCCACTCAAAAACAGAAAATCTTTTCAGTGAGAAAAAGATCTTCCACTGTGTTTGAGCTTCTGTAACTTTGATTTAGCAATATGTAAGGTCATTCTGAGAAAACAAACCTAAAAAGGATTACCTTTCAGACGACACCGGGATTATACCTGTAGTCAAAAGGGTTCAAGAATAATAGCCATTTTATTTTCGGTATGTACTTTTCAAGCTTGTGTTAAGAAAAGGGGTGATACTTCAGGGGTTAAACAGTGAATAATTCAAAATACAGCATATTTTGTCACTAAATATATTTTCATCATGGTAACACATTTCCCATAGTCATTCCTGTGGGAACCATGCAAGGCCCAATTTCACCTTGAGAAAAACAATAAACTAAACAGACATTTCTGTGTCAAGATGCACTCATGTCACAGCCCACAGAATGCACCCCACCTCCCACCCCACCATACTACATTAAAAGGGATGCTAACTCATTATGCATGGAGCTGGCTCTTCAGCACCACAAACCATACTTCTAGTATGCTATACTTATATGTGCAGGGTGCAATATTAAAGTTATAATGTACAAGCTGATTCAGTGATTTGGGCAGTCCCAATAGCACCCCTCTGGGGTGGTAGTTTGTGTGCTGGGTCTACAGGGCACTTGAGATGAGCAGTGCTTGTTTATTGCATCCCACTGGCTCCCTGCCGGCCTGTGAACACCATTTGCATTCCTTTGGTGGGCCAGACAGGAGCTTCTCCTTCTGTAATCTGTAAACACAATACACAAGGGCAATGCTAAAGCCTTCGCTAAAGCAATTTACATTATTCATATACAGTATAATAACTGCTGTGACCATTATACATCTCATATATTTAATGTATTAATTATGCATTGGGATTAATTGTGAATTCCAGTCTATGCCGTTAACTTTGCGTAATCATGAAATCTTAAGTATTTGCGATCTTTCTTCAAAGGGCAAACATGAACCAGTATTCATGAAAAAGACATGCTTTAAAGTCTCTCTCTCTCTCTCTCTCTCTCATATACAATGGATTTGTCTTTAATATTAGTTTAATAAGACAAAGAATTAATGACCTTAACGTTCCCATCCAAACTGATTTGAGTCTTCCAGGCAATACATTTTTATCAATAACGATGTATTGCTTTGATACACATGCTAATGGATTTGAATTTCAAATGTTAAATAGATTTCCTGCATCCTATTAATGAATAATTCACTAGCGGGAAAAAAAATAAAGAAATAGTTTCTATAATCTTACCAAGCTGAGACAGAAAGATGTGAAGAAATGATGAAATTATGAAAATATCAGATATTTGCTCATTTAAACTAAATCTTTTTTGTATTACAACCTAAACTGTCCACATGTACAAGCGAAAATGTATCTACACAGTAAAATAATGTGTTTACACAGTCCTTATAAAGGTAAATTCTATTCTAACAAAATAATGTTTACATTTTATTTGAAGGCTCCTACCTAAGAGCCATATAACTCCTTCATAAGCACTACATAACACATTCTTGAGCACTACATAAGCATTCATAAGTATTTATGTCAATAACCTCAAATACCATATGCATACGGTCTGTTATGTCAACATAGATGATGCAGATTGTGTCATTTCACTTGACATGTCACGGTAATGTTACTTGCTGCATCAATGTTGACACACCATATGTTTACGGTTATTGCATGATACATGAAAACACATTATTCCAGAGAATGCCAGAGAGGTATATTTATTTCTCTTACTCTCAGTTTCATGTCAAGCACAATACAGTACTTTTTCCATGAAATGAAGACCTACAGTTCTGTAGCTCTTATCGTTCTCCATCCTCTCAGGCCATCTCCTCCTTTCATACCTTCCTCTTCCCCACAGTGGCCAAAACACAAGAAGCTACTCTCTCCATGTCTCCCCCTGCCTTACACGCATAGGAATATCACATTATTCACAAGACAGACACAAGCGTGATGTAGCCACGCAGCCATACATATACATGTCCTTAGTGTGTTATATTAATCACATAGATATAGTACTGCCTTTATCTATATAACTTGTAATGATCCGTGGAGTAAATATTGCATCGCAAAGTCCTTGCATTTAGACTGGTAAGGGAACCTATTTGTCTTCCACTGAAAGGGTTCTTTTGCCAAATAAGTGTCTTATGTAAGTGTACCTTAAGTATGCACTTTGTATTCAGAATTTAACAAAGCAAAGCAGTGCAGGGGAGAAGAGGCAGCACACACTGGTATTTTCTCCTGATGGGACTGTCTTTCTAACTTTCTATATTTAGTATTATTGTTTTGTCAAACATGGTAAGTTCCTATATCTTGATTGCTTCAGAATATGTATTTATCTAGGAAGACGCATTGGAGTAACAGTAGAAATAGATCTTGTCTCTCATAAACCACACAGACCAAGCTTGTCTCTCTATTTGCTTAGCATGTAAGAGACATATTATTGCATTTGCGGTAAATCAATGGACCTTTACAAGTAGTTCACTTTGTGAACTGAAACATGTAACTAGTTTAGTTGGGCTGCATGATGTGCTATCGTAATATATTCCTATATACCCTACAGGTAACTATAGGTCTGTAAAGCTACACCGTGCTTGAGTCATGTTTGTCCTAAACTATGGTTTACCTTGAAGCTCTGCGTGATAACTTGTATATAAAAGGCACAATACAAAAACGATTCATTGATTGATCTGTTGATTGATGTTCCTCTGTTTTTTATCAAACCTTGGGCATGGATGCTACAGACCAGTCGCACTGTTCTCATGTTGCATTGGCTTGGCGTTTACTCACACACACTGCCATTTTCCCCATGCCTGAATGCTCTCATTTTGAAGGAGGAAGCGGTAAAGATCACGCCAATGTCATTTTACAGCAGGGACATGGCATGTCAGCAATAAATAAGAGTTACAATCTGTGCCATTGTTGGTATTTACTGGAAGAGTTTAGTTTAAATATCCTTCTCAAGGAGATAAGCGCAGTGTCTGTATGTAAAACATGCAACCTTGTGATTTCCATTAAGCGCAGAGCTACACTGCTGCGAATGTGTGTGTGTGTGTGTGTGTGTGTGTGTGTGTGTGTGGGGGGGGGTCATGTATTTGTGTGTAGCAATATACAAACGTGTTGGCTACTTACAAAATAAAAGCACCATAATCAATGTTTCTACTTTCGCTAATTCACCTCTTTGTGCCTTTGAGTACAAAAAGAGGCTTTTTGTCTAACCTTGACACTAACTCGTTCTTAACTGAAAATCGAAGCCAGGTTAGGTGTATTGATGATGCCTCCGTGTTGCAGCTTGCGAGTGGAGTGTCGGTCCTCTTAACCGTTTCGAGACCAAGCCACGATTTTGCCCGGAACACAACGGCAGGCATGGCTCATTTTCCAGGCTTATTGATTAGTAAACAGCGGAGGGCGCGTGCTTCAGTCAGGGAAGGAGAAGGCGAGTGACCGGAAACCATTACCGGTGCCCTACAGTGATTGTCCCAGCAATCTGGAGTAGCCTCTTTGTCAGGTCTAATGCCTGAGATGGCTGTGTTCTGACATGGACAACTTTATCGCTAAATCGATAGATATGAGAAGTAGATTAGAAGACTTAGGCTATTCCAGGCAACGCCGTAAAACCAGGCTCCGCACTCCCTTCAAGACATCGTGGCAATAAAAAAACCAAACAGGTCAGGTTACAGCAAGCCTGACATGCTCACCCACAGACTACAAAATGAGCTTGCATGAAAAAAAAAGTCAAAATAAAAGCGAGCCCAGAGGCTGGTACATGGCTACAGCTGTGCAGCGAGTTCATGTCTGAGCCCACATATTTTCCTTTGATGCAAAACAAAAAAAGATATCAGCTTTGATTTTTCACTCATGCCAATGCTGCCAAGCCTAAGACTGAGACAGTCCAGAAACTAGGCACTCTGCCTCTGATCCAGCTGCGGCCATCTACGATTTGCTTTCTGTTAGTCAAACAATCTTTGCAGTGCATCAGGCCAGCTCTAAAGAAAACTAGCCCTGTGAACTATCAAATGCAAAATGGCTTGCTGTACAAAATCAGGGGAGATTGTGTTCTTAGAAGCACACCCTCCCCCCCTCCCTTCCCATTGTATGCTCTCACGGTTATCCCAGTTTTCATATCACATCCAATGATTGCACTCTGGAGAAAAGCAAGGTCACCTTCTCGTGAAGAATGTGAACACTGCATGCGCTTTGTAATGGGAGGCTACTGTATGTCTGAGATTAGTAATGAGGCATGGGGTCTTTGATATGATTCATAATGGGATGCATACAGTACTACGGGTTGTGATTAGTAATGGGGATGAAACACTGTATTGGTAAGGTGACATAGTGAAATGTTTGCAGTTCGGATCTCAAACTCCAAACCCCAGTGGAGAGGTGTGTTAGGACTGAGCTACTGTGTGTGTGTGTGTGTGTGTGTGTGTGTGCATGCGCGGTGTGTGTATGTGCGGTGTGTGTGTGTTACCAGAAGTGACTGTTCGCGTGATAAGGGGCTATTTTGGCTCCTAAATGCAGCATTGGTGATTGATAAATTTAGCTACCCAGCATGGTGCTACAGGCTCTGGCAAAATCACCCCAGCTAGAAATCAATTGTTCCTCAAACTGCACAAAACAGTCTTTATCACAGAGAGTAATTTTTTTCTTTTAAATATATTGTAAGCCAAAAAAAAATACCCGACAAAACAGAAACTCCAGAAAACCATGGCAACACAAAGAAAAAAATCACCATACTGAAGGCTATTCCACCTGTAAAAAGAAAACTGTAACTGAGATATGGTTATAATTCTCACCATTACTATGCAAGAGCCTTGTCTTGGGAGAGATATTATCCCAAGCGGTAAGAAAGAAGCCACCAATCCCCATCCCAAGGCCGCCCAGTCAGATGGTCCTCAGTTTGACCATGAGATGTCTGACCATTCAGTGTCAGCGGGCTTCCTCTGAGCGGTGAGGAGTGCGATGCTAATGACGAAGAGGACGTTTGCCGATGACGGCGACCGCCGCATTAGTGTAAATGATACAGCGGATGGCAGTGACAGTGTTGAGGGCCTGTCGTCAAACGGCCGAGGTTATCGCCAGCCACTCCATTACAGAATTAGATTGGGGTTACTGATGGGTGAAATATGAAGTTATGACCAAAGGTCACTGCACTTTCTGACCTTAACATTAATGTCTGAAATGTAGTGAAGCAGGAATTAAATAAATTGAAAAGGGAATAGGATTTGAATAATAATAATAATAATCATAATAATAATCATAATAATAATCATAATAATACATTGTAAATCCAATACCACATGAAAGCAGCATGTTATTATGTAATGTTATTGGCAAAGTTACATTAGGTGCATTAGTGCAAACAAGTTCAAACGTATTCATTAAGCAACTGATAAGCTAGTGATAAGAATTCACATAATCACACAGTAACATAATACTGATCCTGCTATAGGAAAAATAGTTGAAAAAAGTAAACTGAAAATCCAAGTGGCTCAACCGACTGTTCCCGATGTATGCCTATCGCACTAAACAGCCTGCATTTCTTCCTGTTACAAAGAAAACAGATCGAGAGCTGAATGCATGGATCTGTATCCATGAGCGTGGCTTTTGATTGACAGTTGCATGCCGTCATGATGAATTTTTACAGTAAATATAACGAAAAATTGCAAACGTGATGGTGATGATCGCACATCGCATGTGGTATTTGGTTAAATCCCGTGTTCAGTTTGCATGCTATGTGGCCTTTTGATCATTCATGTGTTCACTTTTCATTATTTACATTGCCATTTGATAATTGAAATATGTGGTCTTTTCATATATAAATGTGCCTAGGAATAGCTTCTATATCCTGCAAGCATTCTTCCTGGTTTAAAATAAGAGCATAATGCTGACATTTCTTTGTTTTTCCTTTTCATTATAAAATGGCAGAAGATTAAAGCCTTGTTGCCATGCTGCCTCCTGAAGAGACCATTATACTGCAGGCTTTATCTGTCGGTTTCTTGCCTTTGAAGAAAAAGAAAAATACTTTCAAAAAATAATTTCTGAGGCAGACTGATCTGGCCACAAAATAATCTACTTTTTTCCAGTGTTTCTTCAAAATACACTTAGCTATTATCATCATCATTATTATTATTATTATTATTATTATTATTATTATTATTATTAGTAGTAGTAGTAGTAGTAGTAGTAGTAGTAGTAGTAGTAGTAGTATTACTATGCCTTTATGAAAAGAATAATATCAAAAACAATACTTTTTGGTTACCATTTTTCGGTTACTTTGAAGGGTGCCTCTTAACTTGACAGATCCAAGCCCCTCTGAAAGTTCTCCCAGGTGACGGAGGGCTTGAATTCATTAGATTTTGCCAGAATCCTCTTGAGAGAAGAGCATCTTACCAGGTTTGCACTAATCCTTCTAGATAAAGGCCTCTTGAGGGAAATCAATCTGGTGAATTATGTGTCCATAGCCTCTGTGAAAGCCATCATTGCAGAGTGCATCAGCAGTCCAGTGGGAGTTAGACAATATCGTTAGACAATCAGTCATTGTAAAGAAAACAAGACATTCAGTCTGTACAAAGTAGATGAATATTTCTCAGTGGATACAATAGGTATACCTGATCACATGAGCTTACACAGAAGCCTGAAGAATAGACATGATTAATAACTAACATGAAGTCTCCCACACAATCGCACTCCTTTTCTCCGTAAGGAGTTTTGTTCAGAGTTGTTTGTTTGTTCTGCTCGCCTAAGTATGTACTGCTTGCCTAAGTATGTACTGCTCACCTAAGTACGTACTGCTTTCCTAAGTATGTACTGCTCACCTAAGTATGTACTACTTGCCTAAGTATGTACTGCTCGCCTAAGTACGTACTGCTTGCCTAAGTATGTACTGCTCGCCTAAGTACGTACTGCTCACCTAAGTATGTACTACTTGCCTAAGTATGTACTGCTTGCCTAAATGATTGCCTAGCCCCACAGGCTTAATTGTGTATTTTCTTTATTTTATTTCAGTTCCAAAGCCCTCGCCAATACGCAATTTTATTTTTTTACTTCAAAGGAAAAGAAAATGAATTATATTACATTACATATTTTATTTTCATTCTAAACTGAAGAGATATTTGCTTATCATTGTAGATTGAAGAGGCATTCATTCATTGAAGAGGCATGTGTTTATTAATCATTTATACATTTATTCCTCCTTTGCTTATTTTTATTTTGTTGGAACTGGTGCTCATATTCCTTCCGGATCAGCTGGGGGCTGGGAAAATAGCACTGCCAAAAACGGATAGTTCACTTTCTCAATGTATTTTTATTTTTTTAAATGGCTGATATAAAAGTAGTGACATTCAGGGCTTTGTGTTCTAAAACATGGAAATCTACTTTAACTAACTCCAAAGCAGCTTGTTCAGTAAATCTCCCAGTGGCTTTACACATGAATATATTAATTGCATAGTTTTTTTTAATGTAAGCTGAGATATCAGTTTTAATTGAAATTTCACTTTCACGTTTTTCCAACCTTTTGAACAGTATCCATGGAAAAGAAAAAAATGAAGAGCAAAAAATTATTTACTGCCTTGTATTTTCCTTCCGACATCAGGTTTTGCTTCTGAATGTGAACCGGTGATCCGTATTACCAGGATGGTGTAGTTTGGATTGCTGGTGAGGGAGCTGTATGATACTTCCCTCCATGACGAGGAGGTGAGGGTTGCCTCTGCAAGAGGTTCTGATTAAATGAACTGTGACTATGTTTGATTTGTGCGGGGTGGGTTCATTTAATTTTATTGAAATTAATCGATTTTTTGATGGCTGAATAAAGGACAATCAGAGGTCAAAGGCTGGAGACATCCCAGTGCCCAAGGCCAGACATGAGTTATGGTTTAATAATCTCTCTTTCTCTCTCTCTCTCTATCTGCCTCTCTTTATCTCTCCATATCTCTCTCTCTTTATCTCACTCTCTCTCTCTATCTCTATCTGCCTCTCTATATCTCTCTCTCTTTCTCTCACTCTCTATAGTATAACTTGGTATAATATCATTTAACTCTTAGGGCTCTATTTTACCAATCTTAGCGCATGGTCTAAAGGGCAATGCGTAAGCCCATCCACTTTTGGTAGTTTAATGATGGATAATTCTAAGACACAATTCTAAGCCTTATATATGCCATAGACTATAATGGCACTTTTATAGTTATATATAGATATTGTTGTGTTTCATATTCTAACTGCCAACCGTGGTATGCTAGTTTGTAAGTTGATGTATTCTTCGAGGGTTCCCATTATATCTGTATGGTCATGCTAAGACTCGGAACCGTACTGTCCTCTCGGGTCCTCTTCACACTTGTTTCTGTGTTCGATCTGCACTTCATTGTACGTCGCTCTGGATAAGAGCGTCTGCTAAATGCCTTGTAATGTAATGTAATGTAACAAGGTTCAAAATGGCTGAACTTAGTGGCCAGTGTCTTTCATTCCCTTTAAAGCCACCTGCGTTTGCACCTTGGTGGATTGCTCATATAATGGCGGATTCAGAAAGATTTTACTTTCAGCTTCACAGAACAACGTTCTGTCAAATAAGCCACCATCTGTGTACTCATGTGTAACCATGATACATTTGTATGGCCAATTGTATTCGTCATTACTGTTATTGTGATACATTTTTTGATCATACATAGGTGCACTATTCTATACTACTGCTGTGGCCTAAAAAGAACAATGAAGCTGCAATATGACATTAGACCTGGGGCCTGTTCTACAAAGCAGGATTAGTGCGTTCGCCGGAAAAACCTGGTCCATGTTCCGGATTTTGATGAGATCCGAGTTTTACTAAGTACAGCTATGTTAAGCCCAACCCACTCACATGGGGGCAAGCTCATTTGCTGCAGTATTTAGAATTATTATGTCAACTGCAACTGTCTGAAAGTATGCTAATACACTTTTGTTTGGTTTACCACCACCATGCCGAGTGTTAGACAGAGCTCTTGGTCTAGACATTCATGTAAAATTTCAAATGTATCTTATCTTAATTTATTTTGATTCAAACCTCAAAAAAATCCTCTTCCCTTACCATTGTAAGTAGCTTAACATTAAAACTTCAACAAGCACACACAATTGCAGTAGGAGTTAGTCAGTAATTGAACCATTATATCCTTGGATCTGAGCATCCAGATAAGACCATTGCCATTCATAACAAAGGTCCCCGCATTATCAACTGCATCAATTTTACCAGACCAGATCATTCTAGAAATAAAGCAGAAATAAAATAAAAATCTAATATGTAACTGTAACTCATGAAAATACGGACATACACACATGCATCTAACCCACTTACTCCTGGTCAGGGTCACAGTGGGTGCTGGAGCCTATCCCAGCAAGCATTGTACTTATACATTCTCACTACTAATGAAAAATACATAAATAAAAATAACAAAAAGTGCATCCATTTTTATGGCCAATTAAGCACAGCCCAACATTTTTCTTAGACAATAATTTTCATAATGGGAATTAAATTGTAAAATCATGTACTACTATATCTAGTAATGCAGCGAGAGTGACAATAGTTAAATGAAGATCATAATTTGAGGTGCACATTAATTATGTCTAAACAAACCCAGCTAAATGAGTTTACGGAAGGCTTTGCTGGCAGCTGCTGCTTCCAGAATGTGTGTGAGGACATTTGCACAGATGTTTCATTATCTTGTCTCACTGAGTAACTGTCAGAAATCTTCAACCATATTTCAAGGCCAAAAGGTTCAATTTTCAGCAAAATCTCTGTGTGCACAAATAAACAATAGAGGTGTTTCCAAGCCCGTTCTGCCATCAGTCTGGAGCTGTAAATATCCCCTGCAAAGTCAATTACTGCCCTAATTGAAACTGCCATTTCTGAGACTGAGTCATATGTGAAGCTTGAAATCCAATTTGATTCAGTGAAGGAATGTGCAGAAATGCTTTTGAAACGATGGGTTTCATAACAAATATGTTACTGATATTTACAAAAAATTTTCCTTTGACGGTCTAGTCAATAATAAGGTCAACGCAACCTTCGATGTTCAGGCTATTCAGCCACTAGCTATTAAGAAAGAAGCACCATTGAACATTATCCTTTCATGTCTACAAACATAATCCTTGACGACTAAGATGTACTGTATATTTACGTTATTTCACAGTAATGCGAAGTTGTATCTAGACTCTAGACGAGCCTGTGATTGACTGCTACTGCGCTCTCTCGTCTATCACAGATCCGATCGGGCTTCCTGTGGTTTTCCCTGCTTCCTCCTCGCTCGGACGGACATGTGTGAGAGAGTCTGTGAGCCGGACAAGGTGCAAGGAGCGGATGCCACACATTTCGGGGGCCTTCCGGAAACGGCTCACCCCCACCGGCCGGAGGGCCCTCCGGGTGTGTCGGCGAGCGTCTGTGCGGACGCGGCAGTTGGCGAGGACTACGCGGGAGGGCTGGAGGTGACACGCAGTCACTGTTGCATCCCAGCTGCCTCTCGCAAGGCAATGGCAGAGCAAAGCACATCAACGCTCCGCCGGACAGCTACGCAGTCTCGAAGCCCGAGGGAGCTTTCCACACCCAGGACACATTTTTCTGCTTATACGTATGTGTATTTATTTACATATTTATTTGCCTCACTTAATGCTTTTCGCTGACAGTGTCTGGCCTTGTCTGTTGCTCACATTTGAACAGGTTGTTCTTTTCGTTCCTTGAATAGCAGCCCATGGTATTTTTTTCCTTCAGATGTAAAGTTTGTGTTTCACAGACTGTATGTTATTCATTTATTTATTCATTTATTCACGGTATGGTGATGTCACGATTCGGGCGGGGCCAAAGCGCAGGGCAGATAGCATTTTTTCAAACTTCACATACAGCAGAACACACATTATTTAAGACAAAATTATATTATTTCATAAATGTTGAAATAATGGCATGGATTAAAACATTTCACTATAAAGTAGTTTATATTTATTATATAGCATATATTAGCATATATATTATAATTACCCTGTACAGAAGCTTGAATTCATCAAAAGCAGTGGGCCAGTAGGACCGTAGTGGGTATTTTATCACAAATCTGACATGGTTTTATGACATCCCCAGCAAGGCCCTATTTGATATCTTTATAAATAAGGGACGTTTTATTACATCATCAATTAATGGACTGTTCGCTTTCATCATCAGTGAGGGACTGCACTCTGAGCACTCTCTGGTGGCTCGCCCACGGTGACATTTGCTTCCTTTTTATGAAAGCGTTTTACATTGTTTTCCTGCGGGTGCTGCACAAGCCGGCAGCTCTGTGCTCTGTGTACCAAAGCTGCCATATCACCATCTACATCTTCTCCTGGGCTGCTACATTGCTGTTTATTTGTTAAAGGGCACTTACACGCTTGTCCCAGGGCTACAGAGGAGACTTAACATGGCCTTTGGTGAAGACGCACAATTGAATTTTGAAAGCTGGCGAGCGCTGTAATCCTCTTTACGTTGCGGAATGAAGCAGCTTAGATCCGGCTCTCCCTGGCCTAGGTCTCTAGGCCCCCCCTAGCAAAGCAGGCTCCCCATTCCTGAGCACCTTTTCAGGCATTAATCCCACCTCCGACACCACTGCCAGGGCCCAGAGATCCAAGCAGCGGGGACACACAGACGCAGGAGGGAGCCAGTGAAAACATGGTGCACAGGTATCCTGTGTTTCACCTTCAAATGCCAAAGTGTCCAGGACAGAGTGGGGAGGGAAGGGGCTGAGACCAGGATTACAAGCCAGGCTGGGGGAGGCCCAAGGCCCTCTGGAAATACTGCTGTTTGCCCCTTCCCGCATCATACATCCTAGTGGATGTTGTAATCCAGCTAGAGGGCACTGGATCTAGAGGGTACAGAGGACATGTAAAGCTGCTGTCACATGACAAGAGTGAAATGCTGCATTCAACGCCAAGTAAGGCGATGGCGACACATGGGAAGAATGTACAATTCCAGTTGTTGTCGTTCAGGAGGTTATTGTTTCTTTAACGGGAACAAGCCACAGCAATATGTGATAGTAGTTGGTTATCTGTGGTTATAAAATGCTAAAATGTGTATACTCGCTTTGTGAAACCAGTAATATTCCCACAACGTTTATCCCACAACGTCAAGAAACTAACCGGGCTAACTCAGCCAGCTTTATACAAAGCTGTGATGTGACTGAAAATGCTAGGAAAGGTCAGCTTCAAACATGGTCAAAGTTGAAATGATTTGAACCCTGATGGATCTCAACTTGGCTTTATTATGAGCTGTGTGCTACGCCAGGCTTAACGTTGCTGCCAAGGCTGGCATCATCGCTCCCTCCATAGGAATACAACGGCTTGACGCCATGTTGAGTGTTTTGACACTAATCATGTGAAAGCAGCTTATGTGGGTGGATATCTGTATAAACCTTACAAGATGCTAGTGGTACAAAGATTACACTCGCAGCTGAACAAGAGAGGCGTGGAATCAAACCTTTAACTTACAATCCTATTCACTAACCATTATAGTTTGCGCTTAGGCTAAGATGACTTCCACTGTAAGGAAAAATAACATTTGCTTTTGATAATCAAGTGTGCTGATTGAGGTGTAGTTATGTGCATTAAATGTAGGGTCAAATAGAGGTTACAGGCTCATAGTGTCATTTCTTTGACCAGGGACATGCACTGTACAAGATGACAGCCTAACGCACAAACCAGAGGAATTTTCCAGAGGGTCATTGCAACCACAAGCTATAAAGATGGAAGTAAGTGGCAGCGTCTCCTTGACCTGCCAGCCAAGAATGGAAGACACGAGGAGCTCAAACGACTGATCTGTCAATCATACAGACAATCGTCCTGCAGGGAAGCCATTACTAATATCTAATACATCACACCGGGACACATCGTTAAAGACCGGCTACAGCGTTCTGTAAATTAGCCTAGCCTCCACTTTACCCACCCTGTTATTAATCCACCTTCAGAAACCACAGTAACTTTGTACCTCACATATTTATAATTAAACAACTGAAATGATTTATCTCAGTCGAAGTGAAACAGTGGGGAACCCAGGCCCTGTGGTTTCAAGAGGTTTTCTGCCTTTTTGAGGCCTTACGTACTTGGCCAGGTACAATTACAGGCCACACAGGCCCAGGAAATCTCTGGAATGTGCTCGACCTGGACCTGGGTCGCCCAGCCTTAATACGGCCATTATCCATTTAAAATAGCATTTTAACAATTTCAAAATGAGGGTCTTTATATTATGGTCTTTGAGAGCCTGTGGTAGGCGTTCAAATTACGTACATGAATCTGAAATGTGTCCCAATCTACAGTAGCCAATCTGTAATCAGAGTGCAAGGGCTTTAATCAAAGGAGGAAAAAAAGAAAGTAATAAAATATAAGGAGTGTGAGGGTGTTGGGTTAAATGGGGAGACCAAAATACTTAAACACATGAAATGTGCATAATACAGGCATGTCGTATTTTCAGAAATACTTACAGCAAATACAAGAGCATTTTATGACCATTCGGCTGTAGTGCAAATATAAAACCAACTTAATTTATAGGTATTTGCTCATTTCATTTTGTGTCAGAACTGTAACTTCTTCTGTTACTTGTACATATACATTACACATAATCAAGCAGAATTCAGCATTTTGGATTATACTGTATATTTATTATGTATGTTGGTGACAGACTTCCCTTTGGTAACTGTGCAAGAATGTGGCCCTTGCCAAAATAATAAAAAAGTTTCATATTATTAGTCATGTTCACTTTGCTTTTTGAATTAAACAGCTGCAAACTTATTATTGGCCTGATTCACTTGGCTCTGTCTCCTGATTTATTTCGAGCATAAATTAGTGAGCTTCTTGGACTGGGGCTACGGCTCAGCATCACATCACCTTAACTATTTAGTCTGTTAACTTTAATATGAAGATGGCTCATTGCCTTTGAAACCCACATTTGAAAGCCGCTGGTCATTCTCAGTCTCCCTGTTTTCATGTAATGTGCTTCATGATATTTAATATGTGCAAAAAGTCCTACCTGTAAAATTCTATTTGCTGGGAAGACAATTAAGACTACAATTATAATTGTATCCCCATTGCAAAACTGATGCGTATTCATTTCACCATTCATTTTGAGGGCACCCTAATTTGCATTGATAAAGGCTGCTCTCTCAACCAAGTTCCTCTTGAAAAAGTGATATCTTCTCTTGGAAAAATAATGGATGAAAGAATAAAATAGAGAATGAAAAACTTGGGGGCGATGTATAATGCAGAGGGCATTAATAATGATGTGCATTCACACTGGAGCTAGGACTGGAGCTAACTCATAGGGCTTTAAGGCCCCCAGCGCAGATGAAAGGCCTCCATCTTGCACAGGTGACTGGCCGGGACGGGTGATGTAAACAGACTTCCCCACCACAGTCCAGCAGAAGGGCACATTGCTATGTCACACCACCGGTGACCTTCACAGTCTGGCAGAGCTTGGCATTACTCCCACTTCAGCCCAAATGGAGGGCTCACCATTTTATCCACACTGTATTAATTGCCAAAATAGAATGACTATTATTTATTTGTTTTTACTTGGAGTGGAGGGTGCTGTGGGACTACTAGGCTGGAGATATGGTCCCACAGGCTTTCCTTTGATGGCCTGCTTTCTGTTGCACTGCTTCAGAGTCAGAGTGACAGGGACTTGATAGAAAGGGCCCATAAATCAGGCCTCGTCGCTAACGGCAACAAATAGGACTGAAATTCAATTTATCTTTCACATTCAACATGTGGGGCTTCTAGGCGGCTGCTTACGTCTACATTCACTTCATGCTGTTCAACTGTGGTAATCTCAGCGTTCAGTGGGTTACAGGCACCATCAAAGCACAGACCTGACATGCACGTACACACATACACACACACATACACAAACGCATTAGCATGCACACGCACACATACACACACACACACAAATACATGAACATGCAGGAGGCACACACACACATACACACAGTGTTATGGAAATATTTAATTGGTGGCTGAAAAGTAGCACAAAATTCAAACATCATCTAAAAAGTACAGCTAATTAGCTGGTGATGTTCAGATGCTAAACACATCAGCGTCAGTTTGACAATGGTTGGAATTCTAGAGGGAATTCTACAGTCCTAGAACTCCAACTTCCATTTTTTGTACTCTACTAAACATGTCTTCTTAGAGGCCTGCTGTCAATCCTATCTTTTCAAGATGCATGAAGCACATCACTTCCCTTATCAAAATATATATGCAGGTGGTGTCGGCTATTTGCATCTCAGAAGGAATAGTTTTCTCGCTAGTTTAGTGCCAGAATGTGTGACTGGGTTTCTTCATGCGGTGGATGAAAGGAGAGGGATCCTGAAATAACATATAAGTACCTCTGAAATGAGAAAAATATATATTTCCAAGAATCTAATTGCATATAGCGTGAACAAGAGACAAGACTGAATGATACGTTATTGATTTTTATTTTGAAAATTGATTTTTTTATTGAAAAATAATGGAACATTCCTCATGTTATATGAACACAGGATGCAGCATCGTTTCTCTATTAGAAAGACAATGGTTTCAGTTTTTAGTACATACTATATATCCTTGTGACATATGATAGCTATCAATGAATCAATTTGCCTTAAACAGTCAATACTGTCACTGTCAGCCTTTTATTTCTTTTAGTGTAACACGGTTGTCAACAATCATTCCATGGTCAAAGTCACTTATTCAAAGATCATATTTCTTCCCAATTCTGACATTTCAGCCAAACTTCTTGACCACATCTGCATGTTTTTATGCATTTATTTGCTGCCACATGATTGGCTGATTCAATATTTTCATTAACAAGCTGGCGTACAGATCTACCTAATAAAGTGGTCACTGAGTCTATATTAAGTAGAATGTCATTAAGTACTGCAGGGAAGCTTGAGAGGACAAGCTTTGGTACCTCTGTGGCAATGTCATTTGCTTCATCCTTGCCGATAGTTAGATGAGCTAACTGGTTAAATTGTTATCTCCGTTACCTCTCGCCTGCTCTCCTGCGATGTTACAGGCCGACCACCGATTTCATTTCATCAGGGGTAGTGACAGGAGCTGTATTTGAAGTGGCAGTAATTAATAGGTGTGCAAATTAATTAAAGTAAAGTCAGTGACTGGCGGTCACACATATTTCATGAACATGCTGGGTACACCAAGAAAAGGTTGTAATCTACTGAATTGACCATCCACAGAGTGACAAATGGCATCATGGGGAAACAGAAAAGCGATGTGACTAACTATAGCTTTTCTTCGGGTGATAATTAACTAGTGTTCTAACAGCTCCAGCAATGCACTTTACAGGATTTCCTTTTGTACGTTCATGGCAACAGTGAGTAAGTCAATAAATAAAAAAATACATGGAAAATAATGCTTTTTCAAGGCTGTTGGAAACAATGGGGAAAGTGCACTTACGAGGGGAAGCAGATGATCGAATTTCACAATGAAAACTCAGCCCTCAAAATGGAGAGCCATCAAAATATCCTTTGAATCCTTTCTTTTCCCATCATTAAAATTTATTATCCAAAGTACTACCAGTTGTGGGCAGTAGTAGTAATATGTAGTGCATTTCAGCTGGGGAATAACTGTGTCCCTAGGCCAGTTATTGCCAACCCATAGCCTACAAATACTGCAAAATCCTTTTTTCACTTTGTTAAATTGAGCGTAGCCTTTATTTGATCAGTTCTTGTGGTACAAACCCCATAAAGCTGCCCTTATCAGTCTGTTGCTACTCAACAATTGCATTTCTTAATTGGCATAAAATAAGGCTATATACATTTATTGTCTCTCTGTAATTCAGTGTAGTCATAGTGCATTCCATTAGCATGTTAGAGATATTTACAATATTTCAATAAACAATTTTTTAATGCAAGAAGACTTAATTTACTTTAATACGCCAACAGCTGGCTTTTCCGTTTTACGACGCTCTTGATAAAGTGGTAGTTCGCATGTTTTTCCCGTATAAACATATTTCATGTTTATGGCGGTGTCGTATAACGTGGTAATTACTAGATCCCGAGGAGTTGGGGGAAGGGTTCGGTGAGTGAGAACCACGCTTTCATTACTGGCTAACGCTTTGTCCTTGGCAGGCCGGGGTCCAACCCTTCACCCACAACCGCTTGCGGTGAAGGACACAACACCCACCCCTTCCCTGGGAGCCACAATGCTAACACCGATTGATCAGCACCATGAATACCTTCCACCTACGGGCGGTGAAGTAAAATAACCAGTGCAGGTTGCAGCACTGCTGCAGGGCTCCGTCCCCTGGTCTCTGACATGCTGATGCCAGTTCAAAGATAATGCCGCATCCATCATTTCCTGCAAAGCGAAAAATAAACCATGCGAGCGATAAATGTCAGCATATTTAAAGGGGTCCTCGCTGGTCTACATTTACGGTACCTTCCGCTCAATAAATAAATAAAGTTTATGGATAACCTGATTCACAGTTCAAATGTGGCAGGTGCAGTATTGCCTCTCAGACTGTGAATTGAAAAAAAAAGTGTCCTCTTTCCATCTTTGAGCTATGTAATACGGGCAATGGTATGCTGATGTGCAGATAGTTTAATGACACTATCTGGCTCCTCTACTCTCTGGGGTACGTGGGCTGTGTTGGCTGTCGGGTCCTGGTGGGCCAAAAAATCCAATTGGCACAGGCTAGCACTATCACTGAGGTGTGTAGGAGGAACTGCCTGCTGGAAAAGCCTGATTCAAAGACACCTGGAGACTCAGCCAAAGCCTTTAAGTACAAAAAAGTGTTTTCTTTTGTGCTTTTAGTGATTTCAAAAGCACAAACACTACTACTACCACCACCATCACAGTGTAGTGTGTGTGTGTGTGTGTGTGTGTGTGTGTGTGTGTGTGTGTGTGTGTGTGTGTGCGTGTGCGTGTGTGTGTGACTGATCTGACTAAATAGGCCGCAGACTCAGAGGCTAGACTCATGACATGACACAGGAGGACCAGAGGCACCTCCTCCACCTGTCTGCACACGGCAGAACATAGAACCCAACAGAGCGTGCCCAGGAGAAGGGGGGGGTAGTCTTTGTGCATTCTGTTCTGAACAACCCCCCTCCCCCCTCCCTCTTGGGCTCACATGACTGCATCCTGTTTCCTGTTCTCCTGGTTGCCTGCATTTCCATTAGTTTGATGGGCAAAGACAATTGAGCAGGACTCCCCAAAGATGGATTATCAACACAATGAGGCAGAATCTGACAGCTAACTCTGATGGATGGCATCCCCTAAGACCACCTTGAAAATTGTGCCATGATGCAAATCATCTTAACCAAAATGAAAACAATATGCATAAACATGGACGGATAAAAGAAAATCAATACACGCCTTCAATTACTAACGCTTTATATTTGTTTTATAGTTTCTAAATGTATTTTCCAAAATAGTAGTTACACAAAAAATAGGTTTTTCTGTAACTACGTATTTACTTCAGCATTGACTTATTTGAATATATTCATGTTCATTGAGATTACAATTTCTAGTTATTGAAATTAAAATCCAGTTAATTAAATTGTTGGGTAAACCACCCAGTGTGTCCTTGGGATAGATCCCCAGTCTCACTGGTGGAATGCATTTGCAGGGACAGTCAAGAGCAAATGTCATATTAAACAAAAAATGGTTGCTGGTTGTCCTTGAGAGGACTGATGGCTGAGGAAGGGAATCTGCATACGGAGGGGAGGTACGGACAGATCGGTCAAAACCTGCCTCAGCAGACTGATGCCCGGATGTGTCTTTTAACATGATTGGAAGAGATCATTTATCAAGGCCCAATGAGGAACCCCCAATTTAAACACTGATTGTTCACATTATGCAGACAGCTAACAAAGAACCCTTAATACACCTTAATGGCCTGCATGTGAATTATGTGAACGACATTACTGAGGCGAAAGGAATTACACCAAAAAAAGCCCACGGGAAGGTCGTGCCATCCCATGACGACACTGGCAAAATACAGCTGCCCAAACGTTGCTTGTTCTGAGGGGTAATCTCATGCACACACTTCCCCTCCATAAAGCTCGGTTGACCTCGAAATGGCACTGCCCTCCGCCTTTTTTTCTTCGCTCTTTTGGATCACAAGCTGGTCAGCGCCATCTGTTAGGAACTTGTGTAATTGTATTGGGGCACAAGTGGAAATTAGTGTAATACATTTTCACAAATTTCCTCACAGAGAGTGATCGAAGTATGGAGCAGAGACAGAGGCCCATGGGCTGTTTAAATTCAGGTTTGAGCACTGGCCTCTCTCCAGCCCACTGGCAAAAAGAAGAACCTAAAGAGACTGGATACCCTGTTTTCATTCATTTCTTACTTTGGCAAATGTTGGAGGAGTTGAGATCCCATAGGCCCTGGGGGCATCAGCATGTACTAATTGGGAGCACAGAGATGTCCTGACCCCCTCGTGTAAACACACTGCCTGTGCTGTGTTGTGGATTGCAAGCAGTCCTGTTTCAACTTTCTTCAGTGTCTGTGTGTGTGTGTGTGTGTTTCAATATCAGATCCTGTGTTTATGTTATTACATTTCTTTATCCACAGATCTGTCTGTTGAGCAGTAAAGACAGGTTCACAGGTGCTGGTGGGTTTACAGGGGGAAATTTGTACAGAGAATGTGACAGTGATTATGCCTCTTGGTGAGTGGGCTCCAGACACACTATGCTCAAAGGAACTCAGACATGCAATACTGGGCAAAGGTTTTAGGCAGGTGTGAAAAAATGCTGTAAAGTAAGAATGTAAGAAAAAATAGAAATGTTAATAGTTTCTTTTTATCAATTAACAAAATGTAAAGTGAGTGAACAGAAGAAAAGTTGTATATTTGGTGTGACCACCCTTTGCCTTCAAACCAGCATCAATTTGTCTAGGCACACTTGTACAAAGTCAGGGATTTTGTAGGCATATAGTCAGTTGTGTGATTAACCAATTATACCAAACAGGAGCTTATGATCATCAATTTAATATGTATGTCATCACAATCATTAACTGAAACCGAAACAGCTGTGTTGGAGGGTTAGGGACCCAGGTACACCCATCTACTGTGCAGAGAAGTCTGGTCAGAAGTGGTCTTCATGGAAGAATTGTGGCCAAGAAACCATACCTCCGAGGTGGAAACAAGGCCAAGCGACTCAACTATGCACGAAAACACAGGAACTGGGGTGCAGAAAAATGGCAGCAGGTTCTCTAGACAAGTCAAAATTTTAAATCTTTTGCTGTAGCAGAAGGCAGTTTGTTCGCTGAAGGGCTGGACAGCGGTACAAGAATGAGTGTCTGCAGGCAACAGTGAAGCATGGTGGAGGTTCCTTAGAAGTTTGGGGCTGCATTTCTGCAAATGGAGTTGGGGATTTGGTCAGAATGAATGGTCTCCTCAATGCTGAGAAGTACAGGCAGATACATATCCATCATGCAGTACCATCAGGGAGGCATCTGATTGGCGCCAAATTTATTCTGCAGCAGAACAACGACCCCAAACATACAGCCAATGTCATTAAGAACTATTTTTAGCGTAAAGAAGAACAAGGAGTCCTGGAAGTGATGGTATGGCCCCCACAGAGCCCTGTTCTCAACATCATCGGGTCTGCCTGGGATTACATGAAGAGCATTTGAGGCTGCCTAAATCCACAGAAGAACTGTGGCTAGTTCTCCAAGATGTTTGGAACAACCTACCTGCCGAGTTCATTCAAAAAACTGTGCGCAAGTATACCTAGAATAATTGATGCTGTTTTGAAGGCAAAGGGTGGTCATACCAAATATTGATTTGATTTAGATTTTTCTTCTGTTCATTCATTTCTTCTGTTCATGCATTTTGTTAATTGATAAAAATAAACTATAACATTTCTATTTTTGAAAGCATTCTTATTTTACAGCATTTTTTCCACACCTGCCTAAAACTTTTGCTCAGTAATGTATGTAAAATGTAATTATATTCAATTACATTTTTTATTTTCTTATTTTATTTTATTTTAAAGTTTTATTTTATTTTATTTATTTTTATATTTCAGAATTAGGGCCACTAGTTTGACTCCACCATGTGACCTGCAGGAATTTAAACTTTCCAAGGGTTATCCTGAAGGGGTCCCCACAGCCACTCAAACAGCACAGTCAAGTGACTAATCATACAATTGAGTTTCCAATTGATATTATATATATATCTGGTCCTCATTCCAGGACATGGAGAGCCGCAGTGTCTACTGGCTTTTGTTGGTACTCAGAATTTGAGTAGCACAGCAAATGATCAGCTAAAGTAGTTGATAACACAATTAATGAATGTTTGCTGATCTCAAGGAAAACACCAAATCAGACTCTGTGCCTCTTCAGGACCAAGATTAAGTATCGCTACTGTAAAAAAGAAAAATGCAACCACATAAAATAGAGGACTTCCTTTGGAGGAGTTCCAAGGAATCTTACGTCTGAGTGAAGACAGTGGAAATACCATTGACAACACAATAGAGGGCATTTTCAGTGACGTGACCCCATTTTATATCAGTGAGCAACTAAATGCATTCCCAAAATATTTTATTTTTATTCAGAATGCTTATAAATAAGGGACCAGCATGCTTTATAATAATACATATTATAAAGCATGGTGCAGTGGGTAGCACTGCCGCCTCACAGCAAGGAGGTCCTGGTTTCGAATCCCAGTCAGCCGGGGCCTCCCTGTTTGGAGTAAGTATGTTCTCCCCATGTTTGCGTGGGTTTCCTCCCACAGTCCCAAGACATACAGGTTGGGCTGACTGGAGAGTCTGAATTGCCCGTGGGTATGAGTGTGTGAGTGAATGGGGTGTGTGCCCTGCGATGGACTGGCCACCTGTCCAAGCTGTATTCCTGCCTTTCGCCCAATGTATGCTGGGATAGGCTCCAGCCCCCCTGCGACCGGGTTAAGATAATGGATGGATGGATGGATGGATGGGTGTGAAATTATGGAGTTTAGTAGGCAAACTGCAGTATTTTATACCACATAAGACCCGTACTATCATTTAGTTTCCATGTGTCCTTTTTGAGTCTCCAAATGTCCTTCTTGGAAAACTGCCTAGACATAGATCAGAAGAAAACAATGCAGAAAACTCATTTTTGGCGATATTGTCCTCAAATTTGAAAGAAGATTTGTCCAGTGTTGTGACTGAGTTGGCTCCATTGTGTTTCTAAGCACACCAGCCACAGCTACAATAATCTGTATCCAGTCAAAAAACATAAAATCTTCAGTGAAAACAAAAGCTTCCATTTTCACTGTGTTTGAGCTACTGTAACTCTGTTTTAGTAATATTTGGAGTAATTCTGACTCTTGGAAAACCCTTTCAGAAGAAACCAGGATTATGACTGTAGTCAAAAGGGTTCAGGAATAGTAACCATTTTATTTTGGGTATGTCATTTTAAGGTTGTGTCAAGAAAAGGGGCGATACTTAAGAGGTTAAAGTCTTCAAGTCCACGATTAGTTAAATACTTGAATAATGTTTGTGTGTGTGTGTGTGTAAGTTAAACATTACATGTTATTTACTGCTCTCATTTATAATGTGAGTATTTCTGGCTGCATCAAACAAAAACCTATCATTCAATATTTACAAATACTGCAAATGCAGTCCATGGTAGAACAGTTAGTAATCAAACTGTTGCTTGTATACACTGCTGTCAATCATTGTCATTGTGTGTAATTGGTTGTAATTATTTTGTCAGTTTAGATTACTGAGGTGGTGCAAATGGTACAATCATTCAAGAAGGGGTTTGATAAAGTGGCTATTGTGACCTCTAGCTGGAGGAGGATTGAAGTACCATGCAAGAAAACAAGAGACACACTATTATTTATAATACACAGTATGTGCCTGAAATGTAAGCTTATGTCATAGGCTAATCACATGAATATACAGGAGAAAACAAATCCTTCCAAAAAGCCCAGAACACTGAACACATGGCCAAAATCCTGGGTAGCATTACACATAATACATTTTGATAAAAAATGCTGAATTATTTATGATTTATGATGGATTGTTTTCAATCCAAGTATAACATCCAATATTTAAAAATGTGTTATTGTTAACAGCTCATCATTGCCTGATTACAAATGACAAGCACATGTTAACGCTGTTGAGCACTGGGAGTGACATACATACAAAAGAGGAGCTAGCACATGGAGACACCATTTTACACTGATGCGGGCAAGCTGGTGTGTGTGTGTGTGTGTGTGTTTCTTTTCCTCTGTCTGTAAGTTGTCTAGTGACTGCTTTTGACGTTTTAATTAGGATGAATAGGAGTCAAATTGAAATCTCTCCCCCAATGGCCTGCAGCAGATTTCAAATTGCATTTCAGTTTGCTTGGAATCTAATCAAGCTCTTGCGTCACTGCAGTAACAGATATTGTCGAATCTGCGCTGGGGATTTTAGGCAGACTTAGTCAGGCTCATCTTCGCACTGTATCCCCGCATTACACTGGAAAGGGCAATCTGATAAATAAATTAAATAAATGAATAAATTAATTAAACTGCTTCCTTACTCTACTCGCAGCCAACAGATAATGAGGGGGAGCTGGTTGTGCTCCATCTGTTGCTTGGATACCGATAAGTGTCAGAGAGCGGTCTGAACTGTTGGTTACCCATGAGGAGACGTGAGACGGAGGATACGATTTTGAACTTTTCACATCGTATGAACTCTTAATTAGTGTCATCTCCCGATTAACAGGGTGGGGCATTCAAATTCAGCAGGCGTTTATTCCCACGGTTCTTTTTGAGGCTCGTCTCTTGACGGTTGTGTTATGTTAAAATAAGAACGATCTGACGATATCCAAGCCTTCCTGTAAGCCGGCCTGACTTTCTGGGTCAGCAGTTAGCCTGAGCTTGGGTGTGTGTGTGTGTCATCCAGACAGTTAAACGTGCAGGCCAAGAATTGGAGTTGGATTTGGAGTTGATCCAAAACAGCCACGCCTATGACATCAACTGCTTCTAGTGCAACAGAAAAGTGAGATGGCATATTGCTGCCATAATTACAATACTGTACCAGCAAGCGGAGAAAGCACACACACACACACACACACACAGACATTCATATAAAGTGCATGTCCCTAAGTCTGAAATAAAATCATTCTTTAAGTGTGATTTAGAAAAACTTGTGTGATTTATGTGTGATTTTGAAAAACTTTTTTCTTTTTTTTTTTTTTGGCAGACTGAGCAGCTGGATAACAGCCCCAAACATTTTTTATCAATAATTTAAAGAGTGTCTCTCAGAGACCCTGCCAATGCCCAGCTGAGAATGGGGAGTGGGCCAGTGTACAAAAATATATTCAACCGTAATTCAACACAGTCATAAAAGTCCCCTGAAATGACTTTATGGAGCCATCCCCCCAGAAACATGACAGTATAGATCCAACTGACTGGTTGCTGTTATATATAAAATATGAATCATGTTTGCAGGACTTTGAAATGGTAAATAATTTATTTTAAAAAGTAAATTATTTCAAGACAAAGAAAAATGAATGGAGTGCTGGGAGTAATTTGTTTTGTCATGGACATATTGCATTTTTGTGCCTTTAAGTAGTTTCATCCAGTCCTGCAATACACATGAGTAAGAAGAATGTGTCTAACTAAAACCTTTAGGACAAGTACTAAAGACACCCTATAGTTATTTATCAAAGGTTTCTACATCTTGATTTAAAATATATTCTGATAAAACACATTCACTCCATTGTTGTGTATGCTATGACACGGCTATAACTGTGTTATAACACTGCTATAACATTAATGCAAGAGTAACACAAATATACTTTTGATTCATCCCTATTCACTATCTGTAGACAGGAAACAATTGAGCACAGGTAACATTTGAGCAGTTTTCAAACACAAACCTGAAACTGTACTTAGCAGCACTTGTGACATTAATTAAATTACATGTGTGGGTGATTGCCACAATTCACTGAAAATCATTCAGGTGACAAAATACTTGAGAAGTATTCAGGAAGAAAATATTCATCCATTTTTCAATTTGCTTCCAACAGCATATTCATTGCCACTCATAACTTAAGTGTGGGGTAAAAAACATAAAAACTCAATGCAGGTGTCTTTCAAAATTAGAAACCACAGTGAAATCTACAGGACAAAAGACACATATTCACAATGATTAATGGAATAGCGATTATATCCTTGCCCTGTCAAAGAATTGCGAGTGTTTCTCTCAATTCTCAAAGAAACCAGAATGTTTCTGACATCACACTTCACCAACAAATATGGCCTCCTTTCAAACACTGTAATACCAGAGCACATTTATGCTTAGCAGACTAATGAAAAGCAACAAAAAGTGTTAATGATGCCATTGACTAATTACTAAGTTGAGACCTTAAAATGGCGGCATGGCTCATAAACACATTCTACACTAGGGGGCCAGGTGCCCAGGAGACACATTTAAGTACTGAAGGGACGGTGAAGCCGGGTGGCAGCTAGAGCCCTTGGCTCGGCTATATGGAAGACGATAATTATTGCAATTGCTAAATCACACCATTATTGTTGAGGAATATAAATTTAATGATGTTTTTTTTTATTCGCATTTTAATCAAAATTTTCAATAAAGGAAGTTTTAGGGATGAGGAGTATTTTGGAACGCACTTGTTTCTTCCCACGTGTCGTCCTTCAGGGCTGGAGTTTGTCCTTTGCAGCTCATTTAGTGCAGCTGTCCTCTTTGCCATGCTACAAATAATCTATAAATTATCTGGCGTGAAAGTGAGGCACAGTGAGGGAAGGCAGTGTTGCCTCTCCTAAGTAGGATGTTATCATTAACTTGTCAAGTCTGACTTATTCCCAGTTCACTGCAGTTTCATTTATTTCACAATGTGACAATAACAGGAAAACGGCAGGGACACCTGTCCATTTTAATGTGTGTGTGTCTGAGTGTGTGTGCGCGCGCGCGTGCGTGTGTGTGTGTGTGTGTGTGAGCCTGTGCCTGCTTGCATGCATCTGTGCGAATGCATCCACTGGAAAAAAAAAATAAACCAAATTTCTCCCATATTTCTCAAATTTCTCCCCTCCATGTATATGCATCATTTATTATTAGTAGTGACAGGAAGATGCATGGCCAGTTTAGTACTTATAAAAAAAACATGTGAATGCTTGAACATCCAGCTGTGAGGCACATTCATGAAATAGACAAGGTTAAGTTGAATTGCTCAATACTGTCAGTGTTCGAGCCTGGTGGCTCAGGCCTCACCAGGCTCTGACCTCAAGCAACTCCCCTAATGCGTTCCAAAACTGTCAACTGCTTGTGTCGATGTATAATGTTTAAGAATTCAACTGTTCATAAAAAAGTCATTTAACTCATTTCTAGGGGCATGGCAGCTGTTCGTGTTGAGCCTGTTTGCATTCTGAAATTGGGAAAACGCAATCTAGCTGGAATGTGGAATGCCAAATCGGGGATAGAATTGTAATGCACAACTACTGCTGCCTCCCGCCAGAATAAATGGCATACTAATTGTTTTTGTTTGTTAATTGATTGTTTATTGAACGTACAGGCATGTTTCAGGTTGATTTTGTTCATTTATGCTGATTAATTTCTTCAGGCTATAGGGTTGATACGATAATACAGTACCTTACTTGAGTTATATCATCTGTTTTGCCAAGGAGAGAAGGAAAGCTTTATGAGAGTTATCAGGAAAGACTGAAATAATTCTGGCATTCACCTGAACTACCTTGCCAGACCCCAAGTCCAGTCCCCACATCATGCACTGTCGGTGAACTCCCCTGACCCACAACATCCCAATGGCTCCCTGAAAATCCTCTTACATCTACAAACTCAGACCCCCATCCCCCCCTCCTCCCCAAACTCCTCTAGTCCCTCTCCAACCATGCCTCCAGCTCTGCTCTGCCTCCCCTGGAGAGCTGGCCGACTGTGTCAAGCCTGAGCACAGCACTAAAGACATGAGATAACTGCCACTCCTTTGATGAAGCATCAGCCTGTCACTGATAAGACTTCTTTCTATGAGGGCACAACAGGCAGTGTGAGACAGTAGTGTGTGTGTTTATGTGCGTACACGTCCATGTGTGTGTATTTACAGTATATGCATGCAGTATCCCTACCCCATTATCCAGTGTGTGCTTACATTTTGTACACTATCCATTCCTTTATGCAATTCAGTCCTGTGCAAGGGTTCTGTGATATAGGCAAAGATTGGATTTTAATGGGACACTTTCAGGTCTGAAACCACTGACTCAGTCAGACTGCTATGCTTGAGAGGTATTCAAATTTGATTGGGCAGAATGTGTTCTAGTGGAGTATGCATGGTATATTGGTGGCATGTAGATGCATTTTACTTTTAAACCATAATCTTATGGAATTTTATAATTGTATAAGCATGTGCCTGACAGTACCAACATTCATATTTTTACTGTCACATCATTCTTGTGGCTAATATTAATCTAAACACAGGAACATGAATATTCTTATGGTTAATTTAGCTTAACAAACACACAGGATATGAGGGGACAATTACAATGGTCTTAGCTTAGCATAAGCGCTAACAACAGGATTTGTCAGGGATTAAGATGGAAATTTATGACACTGCAGCAATAACAAGCTGATCCCATTATATTCCTGCGCTTGTGGCAGTTTTTGAAGATATTTGGTATTCTGCGGTTCAGTTGAACTGCTAATATGGTGTTTGATTAATGAGAAATGTTATGCGCGTTTGTCAGTTGAAACACCTCAGTTGCATTGAACTTAATTACTTCACACATGATCTATGCCCCGTATGCCAAGCCATTTGTGCCAAGTTTGGTATACCTACCAGCCTGTCGGGAGCAATTTGAGGTTAGGTGTATTGTTCAGGGGCACTTCGATACACCCAGGGAGGGATCGAACAGGCAACCCTCCAGGCCCTTCTTACTTGACTGCCAGACCACTGCTCCTACCGCCTGAGCTAAAATCACCCCTGGTAGATGGTAACAGACAGAGAAAGCTCCAAAGCTGAAAGTTTCATAGTGGGCAAAATCAACCCTTCTGTCCACACAGTGGGAATGGCATAGCTACGGCCTATGGACTGCACCACAAACTGTGTCTCAGTCATTCACCGTGGATGCACATGCAGTGCTTTTAAAGGTTTGATTTAAAAAGACTGGTGCTCTCACCTCTCACCATGTCCTCCCATTAAGACTAAACAACTGCCATAATGTATAGATGTAGCAATTCCTATTCATATTTTACTATTGAAGAGGTAAATAACTAGCATGCATTTTAAATAGGGAACTGGCTTTTCAGAAAAAATTAAATAAAATCCTTATTGTTGCACATAAATTTCACCGAAGGATTTTTCTGAGAAGAGAAATGGGGGATCATACAAAACAGAAGATGAACGCATGAGAGGATATTAAACTTGATTGCAGGAATCCTGCCAAGGTTAAATGTGAAAATAATATTTTTGTGAAATCCCTCTTGATACTATCAGCTGTAAGTGAAAAATTATATTTTCAGATGGAACCATGATAAGGGTGAACTTTAATACTTAAATATCTGCAGGCTGTTCTGGAGTCAGGAGAGTGGCGATAAAATGTACTTTCAGCAGTTAATTTTCAAACCACAGAAAGAGCTGAATTAATAAAATAATATTCACGCTTGAGAAACTGACCAGAAAATGTCAGAAGGAAGGAAAGCCAAAGAAGGATGTGGCCTAAATATATCGTAAAGGAATATGATTATCAGACACCAGATGGGTCAAATAACACAGCAGAACAAAATTAGTTTCCTTGTAAGAAAGTATGCGGATTGATACAGATGATATAGCCTAAGACTGCACATTAAGCTGTTTCATTAAAAAAAAAACAATTAAATGAATATTTTAAATGACTCAATTACAAAGGTGAGCATGGTTGCAAACCTCAAAGAGTTACCTGCGGGTGCTTGCAAAGGATAAACAATCTCCTTTACACTGTTTCCTGCACATCCAATTATTGCATACTATGTACAATATTCAAGACAGTATGCAAGAGCATCTGATTATTGTTGAAATACACAATTACACAAATATAGCAGATTTCACACTTCTTCACACACTGGCTCAGTCTAATCCCTTCTTGCATGGAATTTCACTGATATTGAAATATGAAAGTGGTTGGGATCATAAAATAAAGGTGCAATTTCACACCAAACAGAGATTGTAGGCATTGTTTTTCAATCAAGGGAAGTATGAATGCATTATATTCTCTCGGCTGTCAAATAAGTGTGAGTTCAAAGCATCAGTGGGCTATTTTTCCCATGATGGCAGAGGGTTCAGCTCTTGCAGTTGTTAAATCTTACAGTTCTAAGGCAAACAGTGGTCTTGTTAACAGAGCCGCGTGCTTCTCGTGTCCTCTCATTGAATTGTCATGTGTGACAGCAAACAGAACACTGATCCCTCCAGCGTCTGTGTTCAAGAGTCTTTAGTTAGTTAGTTTTGACTGTAAATCAATGCTCAAAGATAAAAAAAAACTAGTCAGCCATTTTGATACACATTTCTTGAATCGGAAATCTAGAAAACAATTTCTAGATTTCTAGACTGAAACTTTTTATTGTATGAGAACAGAATAGATCCAGTAGATTAGAATTAAATAAGGTTCTGATCTCAGACCACAGCCCTCTTCTCCTTTCTTTATTCTGGAACTATAGAATTTATTTGGGAATAAATGCTAGGAGTTGGTTCGTGCTGTATCTGATGCCTTTTAGCACAGCACGTTTCATACATGAAGAGCAGCCTATAGCCTAGCGGCTAAGGCGCTTGACTGGGACCTAGAAGGTTGGTGGTTCAAGCTTCCATGTAGCCGCAACAAGATCAGTAGAGCTGTTGGGCCCTTAACCCCACATTGCTCCAGGGGGGGTTCGCCCCTGCTTAGTCTAATCAAGTGTAAGTCGCTTTTGATAAAGTGAAATGAGTAATGAGTCTCTCAATGGTTATCCAAGGGAGAAAAGGGAGCTATGTATTTCAAAATGCAGGATGTCTCCATGCTGAAATGAAAAGAAACTGAAAATGAGCTGTAGAACGATGGCTGTGGAATGATTCACAGCAGATATGTCATGTTTTTCTCTTTGTTATGAGTGAAAAAACACATATTCACAATTTCCCTTCTACAAACAAGAAAAGGAGACCAACATAACAGTCTGTCCACCTCACAGTGAATAGATTCTCACCACAGGCTGTTATTGATGAGGAATGTAAATTAAATTGTGGTGAGATTAAAGTTAAGACGGAGAGTGAGAAAGCAGAGAGAACTCAGCTTCCTGTTCCAATGCCCACAACCTAAAAAACCATGGTGTGAAATAGTTCTGTGTATGTAACTGTGTTAAGGAAACGCAAGCAGAAAAATATAATGTAACCACAAGACCTGTGATTGAAAAGGAAATGTCTTGAAGACATCTGACACACTAAATTAATTTTGCTGCAAGTGTTTTTGATCCACTTATCATGACTACAGTATATGTCCTACATCGGTATGACACAGTGAAACTTTCCTGCTCGTGAGAGATGCTGATGACATTTTGTTTCCATCGCATAGTGCAGTTTGTATTTGCGTCACGGAAGGAGCAGCATGTGGTATGTGGGCTTGTGGAATTGCGGCAACATTGCGCTAATTATACCAATGTCACCTTAAAGCTTTGTGGATAGGTTGCTTGAGTGTGTCTGAATTGATGAAGTTTGTGTAAGTGCCTGTTACTGACCTCATCTTGTGGTGGGTGGACTCAGGGAAGGGGCAGAAGTGCACAGACGTGGGTTCAAAAGAGGCCAGTCTCCTCAGACTGCTGATATTTGTACATTACATCATTGTTCTGCAGTTAGTTTATGTTGTTGACGTTTTTATTACTATCAAAGGCTCTATTCAGCCTCCTCTTGTGGTTGTGAGGAGTCATAAGTTATTCAGCTAGAGATGCTTTTCTAGTGTCTTCATTGATCTGTTTGGCAGTTTTACTGAATTGTTGCACCTCATAAGCTTGGGGCATAGAGCTAGTCTCAATGTTGGGCTTCTTTAGGTATTTAATGAACCCAGTTTCAACGCTGTATATAATTACTCAGGAACAGATTATGATTACATCCGTCATGCTATTTGTGTTAATGCCTCACAAATGAATGGGCAATAAATATGAAATAAGACACATGGTATGGATAGAGTCAGAATCTTTCACAATGAAATGTGACTAAAAGTGTGTCTCCTCAATTAATAAACCATACATGTAACAGATATTTTAAACAAAAATGGAAAATTTAAGCCTTTTTTCCCTTATAAACAGTTCGGTGAGTTCACCCGAATCAACTTACAAAACTGAATTGGGATTGTATTTATTCATTAATACCGACATTTACTGTACATCTCCGTACAATTTAAGGACAACGAGGATCTGACTGCAGGCCACACTTTGTTGACAAACTGTCCCCCAGAAGTTCAGCTACTTAATTGCCATGATCCATCAAGCGCCCCTGGGTGTTTGCAGTGCATGAGAGAAATAACAGGGTATACATGATTGGTGTTCTTGATGTATTCATATTCATATGCTCCTAAGCAGTAGTGCGTATTCCTTTGTTGGCAGGGCACCGGGTTGTGTGATTCATCTTTTGTGTGGTGGGATTAGTGGAAGTGCGGACGCTGTTTTCCTGTCACAGAGCTGTGTCACAGCTTCATTTGGTGACTCTTTAATGAATCCTCCAAGAGCTTCGCTCTTTAATCGAAGCTTGTGACACCTTGGGGGCAAAGCGGCATCCGGTATTTACAGAAGATGAGAGCAAACCCCTGTTCCAAAACTATTAATGGACTGACTCATAGCCCCATTGCAGAATATAGCATATGATACATGACTTTGAACTTCTTAAAAGCAAGACGTATACGATTTGGCAAATGCTGAAATTGCTACCTTTCGCAGCAAAAACAGGAGTCACAAATCCATACTGTTTAATCCACAGTCATGGAGTCGGTATCTGACTACTGCTCTTTACGAATAAAGAAAAGAACATTCCGCTTTCTATGAATCTGGACATGTGAGAAGAGAAACATTTGACATTTACTAACAAAAGTGTTGGTAAATCATGATTATACAACATAATAGAGGCATTACCTTGTACTTTCAATTACTGACATAAGTTGTGTGGACAAATCATAAAATTGCATCTTTACAGAAAAGCATTGTTCTGGTTTGTTCAGATCAGTAAGAGTAACTCTAGCGGTAAATGGAGGGTGTCTGGTGTGGGTATGGAGGGAGGTGGGTAGAGGATGCCAGATTTCACTGTTGAGCCTTCTGGATGTGCCGTGGGCCTAACTCAATGAAACACCGATGAAGGAAGGTGACAACCCCTGTAAAATAATCTCATTAGCACCTGGTTGGATGGTTTATACATTGTTCTTCCTAGCCTGGTTATTTGGTTGATGTGAGTCATGCTCATTCAGGAACCACTGAGCTGCACAGCCTCCCAATTATAAGCACTTGGGAATGTACTGAGTAATGGAGTTTAAACAGTTTAAAGCCTTTCTTTTGTATAACTACAGAATTGCATTAAATGTGAAAATGTAGTAGTAACAGTAGTAGATTAAATGGATGATGGTTTTTCTTCAGTACATTACAGTAGCACCCACAGATATAAATTGTAACATAATGTGCTGCTTCCTTTGATGCAAATGGTGTTTAGTTTCTGTTAAGGATTAGCTTTCATTTTATTTAACTGTAGGCAAATACTATCTGTTCATATGACGTAGCCAACCATTAACATGTGTTTTTTACATACATTATATGTTTACATTGTGTGCAATTTTATGTATCATGGAGAAGTACAGCTTGCTGCATTCACTCTCATGTACCCTGCATGCTACAATATTCTTTTGTTTTGATGATTGCAACTGTATTGCGGTACAGTATCAAGTGCCAGTTTCTCCCCTAAAGCATATTTGGCCTCATGTTTGTGCTGATGATCACACACTGAGCAACACAACTCAGATAAAATTATTATGTGAAGCTGAATTCTGCAGGCTAGTTACTTGACAAAAAACAAGTGTTACTTCCTTAAAGCCAGACAGACATCAATTGCAGACCATCTGTCACCCAGGAAATATTGATATTGATTTATTTTGGGCAAATGGCTGGGCTTCTGCAGGTATGCTTTGTTAGTGTGAGGTTGCAATAATGTCGCATAAAGACGGTTAATGAGGCATGTTGGCTGTGTCTGTTTAATCATTTGAGGATCTGGGATTATCAGATTGTATCTGTAAGGGAAACCAGACGTAAAATGCAAACACTTCAAATGACAGTGAGCAAAAACAGTGAGCAATTATTTTACAACAAACTACTGCCTAACTGGAGGGGGGAGTTTCAAATTAGGTTTGATGCACCATAAGTTGTATTTTTTCTCTCTTTTGCCGGCGAGAAGATTATAGGGTCTGAATAGAACATCAGTTGAAAATGACAAACTATTAAAATTATTAGCTGTCTCAGACTGTATTCTGGGCTAGACATGCAATTAGGTGCACAGCCTATTGTAATGCTCAGCCACGACTTGCTCTCCTACAGAAGGCCTGTGTACGTGTGTGTGTGTGTGTTCATGGATGGAGACTTTTTAATCAATGATACGACCTGACCGGAGACCTGTTTACTGTACCAGTGCAGTAGTTGACATTTAATCAGCTTGGGTGGAACGGGTGGCAGATCACGTGTGTGTATGTGTGCATGTGTGTGCATGTGTATGTGTGTGTGTGTGTGTGTGTGTGTGTGTGTGTCCAGCGGTTTTAAGGAAACAGTTATGCGTCCTCACCAGGTAGCAAAAACAAGTATGTGTGAGCATGTGTGTGTGCATGTGTGTGTGTGTGTGTGTGTGGTTTCAGCCACCAAGGGACAGAACAGTTTGCAGTCTGGATGATCGGGGAACTCAATTTAGAATCTCCAGCCAAATGGATCAGATATCATCTGTTAATTTACCCCGCGTTGTAAAGCAGACTGTTTTATGGTTTTTAATATATTTTTTGAAGAACAGCATGGTAATAGGACAGGGATTTATAAATGACATTAGCATCCTATCGTAATGAAAAATGCATGCAGGGATTATTCTGCATATAATGAGTGTTTATTTTTATCATTATTATTTTTTAATATATGATTTGAAAGACATTGGTAAAATACACTTGAGAACTCATTAATTTGTAAATGATAAAGCAAATTTGGAGAATTCATCGTTTTGTCCCGGAGTGTTAATTACAAAGACTCTCTAACATTGCTTCTTATTTTTATTTCTTTTTGCAAAGCAGACACCCTTGCCCTGAAGGCCATTTTTTACATAAATGAATTTTCATATGATATCTATTTACTGTCGACTGCATTACCCCACCATTTCTGTGTGTGCGTGAGGGCGTGCGTGAATGTGTGTGTGTGTGAATCAACACTGTTAAAACATATCACTGAGAAAAAATTTTTTTTTTAATATATACACACTAAATTGATCGCAATGCGGTTTGCTCTTCACAATAATTTTGAGTCTGCTCCCCTCAACCGTCTGCATGCCAACAAGCTGAGCAAACAACAAATCAGAGAGCCATAATGGCATGTGCAGGACTCTGCATGCAGATGATAGCACAGAGCAGCAGAGGAGCATCAAAAGGCCGGCGAAAAGGAGTGCTTCACACTCATCTGCCCACACCCCCTACCCCAACACATCCACCCACACCCCCTACCCCGACCCCCTCCCAGCACATCGCCTGAGGCAACAAGTACCAGGATTGCACACCCGTTTTATTGGGGTTATCTTGTGTCAGAATTCCCGTGAAGCAAATACATCCTGGTTACTGCGCGGCAAAGTTTCTGCATCATTCTTTACAGTGGGTGAGGTTTGGGCGGTTAGATCTGAAGAAAATAATAAAACTTTAATCCATGAACAGCCTTATTTCTAAAAGCGCATTATACGGGGTAGAGTTTGAATTCTGAATTCACAGTAACACCATGTTTCATTTCGATGGGAAAGGAAATTGGTGAAAGATGTTACACATTTCTGCCGGACAGTTTAAACACGCATATCTTTTCTCTGGCTTTGCTGTGTTGTGGCTGAGCACCCTTGGATGAGAACATCAATAGAAATTGAATCTATAAAGCTTTCTGTGTCTTTCCTCTAGGCTGCTCTCTTTTTATTCACACATAAATGCTTGATAATCAATGTTGTGCTGTAACCACATTATTTTGGCTGGCGCGTATGAGTGCACTTCAAAATTGATTTTAGAATAAGTTTTTGTTCATTATTCCCAGGTGTGAATAATACTTTAAAAGATGCTGATCATTAATCATTGTGTGGAAAAAATAAAATGATATGGGCTAGATTGAGTGCCTTTATGAGCATTTATGAAACACTGTTAATATTTCAAGCCTCACCAAATATTACCTTGAAACAGATTTATATCAGTAATGCAATCAAGCACTAGGCAATGCCAACAACTTAAAATGGATATAAATGTCTAAACAGGAAAGAGTTGTGACGGTGAAACATGGACGTCATATTAATAGAGACATATGGCAAATGACATGCCAATGACGTAACTTGGAGGCCATGATGTATCGCCTTTTTCTTTTGACCTGCGTATTAAAATGCACTCAGACTGTCTATTGCTGCAGATAGCGGATTACCTCAGGCTATAATCTATCCAGCCATTATGATATTTGCCCTGATAAAGTCCCCATGACCACCCAATCACCATGTTGCCTAACTTTATTTATTTATTGAAAAGGTGCCTCGGAATGTACAGTCTGTTAGTTTAACAGACAGGAAAATCCTCAGAACATGAGCATTCAAAGGTCAGCTTTAAAATTAATCTCAACATGTAATTGAATCATTTTGAGTGAGTTATTCCTTCATAAAGACAATGTAATAGAAGATCTTGGTCAGGGATGACCTGATCACTTGGATTCTATTAATTCTTTTTATTTATTTTTTGGTAATTTTGCACATGGCTACAACCATGGTTAGTTTTGCTGGAATTTCCACAGGGGTTTACATGAGTACTTTTTCAGTTTCGCCAGAGTTTAAAATAGCTATGGCATTTCAAATAATTGAACCTGGCTGGAAATCTAACTTAGTCCAGGTATGATCCACGGCAGATGTGTTTCAGTCATGTAGGCAGGGGTGTCTGGGCCCAGTGGCAGGGGGTGTCTGGCCTCTATAGAGAAAGGTGTTTGGACCCCATAGGGGGATAAAAGCCTATTGCATTCAACAGCTGCTCTCTTTAGCAAAAAAATATAAAAAATTGACTCGTGCTAAAGGTCACTTTTAACTCCAGCTTTCATATGAAAAGTGGCGGTATACTTTATTTAAAATGGGGATCTATCTGAAGGGGTTCATAGTTATTCTCACACACACCCCCCCCCCCCCCCCCCAGCCCCGCCTCCCCACACCAACACCGCACTCCATTCCGTCGGGGATGATTTATCCACACTTTATATGATTGGGTGAAGAGATTTCTTTTCCAGGAGGCGTGATTGAATCTGGAAGGATGACCACATTTCACATTTCAAGGCCTGAAACCCCCCCCCCCCACCACCACCACCAGGAAGAACAATCTTTCTTCACAATCTGTGAATATCCTAACCATCACACACCATTCACACAAACCTGACCGCCTTGCAGCAGTAATCTCAGGACACCTTCTCTCTCTCAAAGCGAAAGGAGAGGACAGGTAACTCTGCCAGCAACTGGAATAAAACGTTTTAATGTGCAATTTTAGAGGGCACGCATTTTGAAAGCTCCTGTATGTGTTTGGACCTATATCAATACAAAGCAGCAGGGATTTCACACTCTGAAGGTTTCTGTAATTGCTTGTGCATCTCTGATAGAGTTGCAGTTCTCTCACTACATTTAAGGCTCATACCAGCCAAAGGAGCTGCAGAACTCCTGCGGTAAATTAAGTTGGGTGGTCGATGCTTGGTTTTGTCCTCATCTCTTAGCATTTTGTTAAAAGTTTTTGTGAGGGATTAACTCACAGCAGAGCAACTTGATAACTTTTATTTTTTTTGCCATGGCTGCAGTGTGAATATGTGATTTTATAGCCTTATGTACATCACAGGCACTTTTTTAAGCTCTGTGTATAAGCTGAGAAAAGGGCCTTTTGAGGCTGCTGTAAAGTGTCTTGAGATTAGATGTTCAGAAGGAATGTCCTTGGCATTTAAAGCGTAGTGTAGACATATGTTCATTTTTGATATACTGTGTTTGCTTAATACATTCATATGCAGGACATACCGTGTATGCATTCATGTATGAATTATGCAGACTTATTTCCATTTAATAATGGCCAGTGTTCAGATGTGGCACCAGTGTGCAACCTGTTACTGGTGTAACCCCGAAGAATAGATCTTTTTTTTGGCCAGTTTTATTTTTTTGTTTTTTACCCAGAGAAAGTTCTCCTCCACTTCTACGCTGTATATTTGAAATGCCTATAACACAAATCCCCCATGAAACTAACCCCAAACATTTTTTTTTAGCTTTTTGGGTGTTTTTGAATATTTTAGTTTTTGGGACCAGTGAAATTTTCTTCCAAAACGTGCATTGAAAATTCACTGTTACTGCTTTGCAAACATGTACGGATGGACATGGACACACACAAACACACACACTCACACACACACCCACACCCACACACACACACGCGCTCACACACACACACACTCACACACACACACACTTTCCTCAGTGAACTGTAACCTGCGAGCCAAGAACCCAGCAAGCTCCCAGCACGGACACCCCCTTAACAAAGCGGTGCTGTGACAGAGACAGGTCCATTAGACGCTGGCTCTCAGGGCTGTTTTCTGTCAGAGACGGGGATCCGGCCTAGCAAAGCTCCATACCCACAGAGTTGACTGTGTTTCCTGCTGTGACACAGGTGTGCCTGCTGTACCATAGTTCCCAGCTTCCGAGTCAGAAAACAGTTCAATACAGAGGAGATGATATTATGACCTGCCCCTGTATAACTAACAAGTCAAAATAACTGCATAGATTTTTGGTAATAAAAATGCCGTGAGTAATGTGTGGATTTCATTTTTTAAAAAGGCCAAAAGGTGTACTGAGGATTTTCTGGAACTGTCCAATCCCAAAATGCTTTGCTGAGTGACATGCTTTTGAGTGGGGGGCACACATAGATGCTTTGACAGACATGGTCAAGATGCATCTGTTGTGTTGACCAATGGGGCATGTGGTGCACTGGCAACCCTGCCTGCATCAGATCAGCTGCACAACTGCATGATGGTTAAGTGTATTCTCATATAGAATAAATAAATAAAATAACAACAGAAATAAAGGAAAAACAAAACACTGCCTCCTGAAAATTCACAGCGACCGCAGTTCGATAACTGACTTATCGGAAGTCAAGATTAGGGCAATTCACTTTTCTCCTTTCTGCAAGTTCCATTACAGCAGCAAATGTCAAGGTGCTCTGCTTCTGGAAATACTGTATATCTGAAAATATGAATCGAAAACAAAAACAGATGCCTCACTCAATGAACAGAGCTTAAGAATGGCTTTTGCTTGTATGCAATCGATGTGTGTGTCTGTGTACCTGTCCGTGTGCACGTGTGTGTGTGTGCATATGTGCATGTGTGTTTGCATGTCAGTGTGTGTGTGTGTGTGCGTGTTTGTGTGCATTTGTGTGTATATGTTTTGCGAGCATGCGTGCTTGCATGCATCCGTGTGTGTGTGTGTGTGTGTGTGTGTGTGTGTGTGTGTGCATATGTCTGTGTGTTTGTGTGTGGGTGTGTGTGTGTGTATGTGCATGTTTGTGTGCATGTGTCTGTGTGTGTGTCTATATGTGTGCTTGTGCAAGCACGTGTGCTTGCATACATCCAATATGTGTGTGTGTGTGTGTGTCCAGAATTCATTAATGAATTGCATATGCAGAAGAAACCACCATTACATCCTCCCTTGAAAAAACAAAAAGGATTGATCCCCTGGAATGATCTTCTCTCAGAAATTGATCAGGCATCAATTTCAGAATTGATCCTGGCTGCTGCTACGCTAATCCTGTCTGGAACAGAGTACACATTGATTTTGTGCATTCAGACACCTCAGCGTGTTGGGTTGGATGCGACAGGGATACACAAATAGTTCATCACATGCTTACTGTCATGCATTGCTAGCAGGCCTCCTATTTGATAGCTGCATTACATCAAAACAGATGCTGAGCACAAGAGTGATGTTTCAGTTTTTGCTTGTTTAGTCTAAGTGCATTACAAAAACAGGGCGTTTCGCCAAGATAATTAAGAAACGAGCATCAAACAGTTTGGATCAGTGCACACGGACAGGAATCTGGAGTTAGTCACAGCAAGAGTGGACGACCCAGCCAACGTCACTGCTGCAAGAAATGCTAATTACCAGCCTCTGGGACACAGGAAAAGCAACAAGAAAATATTTCAGATAACCCAGATACTCACGGGCTGTCACTCAAATGATGGATTGCGCTTTGAATTTTCCCCCTCCTTCTTTATTTAATCTTTTAAAGTTTTTCCGACATAGCTTAACGCAGTATGACCCATTTCCACCAAAGCCTCAGTTTGCTCTCATAACTTTGCGAAGGAGCAATGACCGATTTTACTTCCGCTGGGTTTATGGGGTGAAGCTTACGCCACCATGTCCTCTGCCAGCTAATTAAGGAGGAGATTAAAACAGTCCGGCAGCATTTTCGAATTAACAGTAGACTGATTTTACTTTTTTTATTTCTCTGGATAATTTTTCATTAGAGGGATCCTGTGCATTTATGACCATGCTTACTTTGTTCTGTAGGCCTACTTAAGAGTCGCTTTATGGAGTAAAAACTAAGTTTTTTTGTACTCAGCATTATTTAGCAATTAATCTGAACCAAAAACAAAACCTAAATGAACCCCTGGAGCCGGCAGAATTGTTCTCAGCGTGGGGAGCACTGTCCTGTCTTTGCAAGGCCAGCTTCTGGAGAGGGTAAGTGGTACAAAATCAGTTCGTCAGGAGCCTTGCTCGAGGACACTTCAACACACCCAGGGCAGGATCAAACCAGCAACCCTCCGACTGCCAGACGACCGCTCTTACATCCTGACCCAACGTCACCCCGTTGATATTTCTGCAGAAGGTGCAACAGGAATTAGTATACATTCTCATTCTAATTATCGCTCTCTTAGTTTGTATAACTTTGAGATTAAAACTTTCATTTAAATGAGCTATTGAAATAAATTACGAAATATACAACGGAGAGAGCATTGCAAAATATGTAGTGTATAATTTCAAGCGTGTTATTATGTATATTTTATGACAGTATTGGAAGCAGTGATGTCCTCCTTTGGCTGAGATGTAGGGCCTGAGCCACTGTCATTATTGATGTCAGGCGGGAACCTGGGTAGCTTTGCCAATGGCCATATTACAACAAATTAATAACAGGATAATATATTCAGCCACAATTACATTTCCTGGCTATAAAATAAGAGAAAAGGCTGAGTGCATTAGAAAACTTTCATTTAGATGATTAAATCTATTTCGCTCCCCATATTCCTTTTTTAAATTACAGTTTTGCTTTCTCCTTTGTACGTAGGAAGGGGGAAGAATACTTTCACGAAACTTTATTCAATCTTCATTCTAGCCCTGTCACCGCTATGCCCTTTAGTGGAAAAACACGACACATTTCTCAACAAAAAGAGAAAATAAATGAAATGATAAAAGTAGCGTTGACATCTGGGACTTTACCAGACCAAACGGGGGTTACTGAGACATGGGCGTCTGAGTTGTGTTGCTCTGGCACCCAGAGAAACACTGACAGAGCCCATCAACAACAGCATTAGCCATAATAAAAATGCGTGGCCGCAGCCAGAGCGGTGTCTCTGCAGGTTTGATGAATCGGCGCATCAGTGGAAGGAGCGGCAGGGAGGGCTGCACGACCGCGGGTCCACGACCGCACGACCATGACCGCGGGTCCACGACCGCATGACCACGACCGCGACCGTGGGTCCACGACCGCACGACCACAACTGCAGGTCCACGACCGCACGACCGCGACTGCGGGCCCCAGCCGCATGGGCGCGGAGGCATACGGCCGCTCTCATGGGCGCGGGAGGAGACCGCGGAGGAGAATTGATCTCGCCGCAAGGAGCTATCATGGACTGGAGAGTATCACCTGCCCAAGCCACAGTCTGGATATCAATACTCATTCATCATCATCTAACCAGCTCTGCGTCTTTCCAGCTCTTTCACCCTATCTGCACTGCCCGCGGGGTCCGGGTTCAGGGAGCGGGGATATCGGGGCCGGGCGGTGGGTTTGGGGGTTTTTCCCACCGGGCTGAGGTGTGTTTGTGCAGTGTGTGCAGTGTGTGCGTATATGCGTGTCTGTTGTTTGGCCAGGGGTCCCTTGTAAAAGAGATAACCATCTCAATGGGACCTGGTCAAATAAAGGATAAATAAATAAATAAATAATTTGTTTCCCCGTGTACTTCTGTAAAAACGAATGCAGTGCTGCAGAAACGCATTAATATTCCGAGATGGAGCTTGGCTGGGGGAGGCAGAGCCTGGCGGCGGAGGGGGTTTGGGGGGAGGTGAGTAGGTTAGTAGCGGTGGAGGCTGCAGGCCTCAGGTTGGATCGAGTGTGGCGGGGTCCTTCATCAGCGTCTCTTAGCGGGTTCGGCGAGGTCGGTTCCCCATGCGTGACCGGTTACTGATGTAAGCGGGGTCACGGTTAGCTATGCAGTACACAAACATCACTGCAAGGCAAGAGCCCTCAGGCTGCTGCCAGACTGGGAGAGTGATTTTCATTTTAATCACATCACCGATGTGGTCCCTACCTTGTGAAATTAGACTTTATAAACAGAAAAAGAATCACCCGTATCTGTAAGTACTTCAATTAATTATGTTGTCTTTGTTTGTTGCCTCACAAAAATTTGGTCACTTGTGTTCCGCAATAGCTCTTTCAGTGGGACAGGTGTTTCAATACACTGATTCACAACACATTGTTTGATGTTACTGCTGACTATTCAGTTGATGAAATTGACGAAATAATTGCGAAATGAAGAGAGTTCAGACCAGACAGATGTTACTGACCGGGCCCGGGATTGTTTCTGTGAGCGACCAAAACACTGAATTGAAAGATTATTACTGCTGGAATAGCTTCCAATCTGTAGGTCAAAAGCAATGCGTCCGATGGGACCAAGCCTGCACATACAGAGCCTTGATGAAGGGGAAACAGTAGCTGAAGCAGACGCTCATTTCAGTAGGGTTTCCTCCGGCCTTGTGCATAATGACACTCGGAGCGGACATCATTCGGCAACAGACCTCGCGTCCTGGAGCGTTGCGCTGCGCTTGCGAACCCTCGCAGACTCGGCCGAGCGCGTCTGCGGCAGGACGTGGAAAACGCAGGGCCCGGGGCCTCTACAGCGGGGTCCGGACCGTCTGCCCGTTGTTCCTCGGAATCTTGGAAAATCACATTTTCCGGTAGTCCTCTCGGGCGAGTTAGAAATGCATGAAATGGGATCTGGTATTATTCTCCGTTTTAATGCCCAGATTAAACATGAATAAAACGCACGCCATTTGCAGTGAAATAAACATGGCGAGCGCACACGGCATGGCGTTCCCAGCCCCGCGTCTTCCTCCCGGCGGGCGGAGTATCTGTTCCGCTCCTTTACTGCTGCAGAGCCCATCTTACACATTTATCGCTCAAGTCTCTGCCCTCCAGGCCAGAGTCATATCTGCCCTGCCTAGTCTTAAGGCCCGCCCACACCAACAACTACAACTACTACGAGTACTATAATGCTAACGCTAACAACGTGAGCATTCACACTGCGGAACGATAACTTTCTGGAAATAGTCTCGGCTACGCCATTTTGAATGCGACGCCCTGCAAATTGGGATGGATTTTGATTGACTGTCAGGGTTTTTCCTCTGAAATAAAAATTGTTAACTAATAAGTTTCTGGTATTTACACATTAAAATAAAGTGTTAGCAAATGTACTACGACTAAAACAGCCGGCTGTACCCACATATGAATGCCAGTGCAGAAGACTGCAGTTTTATCAACATTAGCAAGCAGATGTACTATCATGATTATTATTGTATGTTATTTGTCAGATTTCTAATGACATTTTATGAAAAGCAAAACTGCTAAAGATGACAAGATAATGTTATGAAATGTGCAGCTTGCAGATCCTTTCAGTTAAGAAGCTGTACTTTTCCCTCAATGTCTAAACAATGAAGGAATTGTCTGGCACAGACCACACGCTGGTACTCTCATAGTACATCTCACTGTCTTTCAGTGAAGGGAGGAACAGAAAGCTGGAAAAGCAGTTTTTTTTGACAGGTGTTTTGTGTTTCTCTGCTCCTTCTAATGAAAAGATTTGTCTGTTATTAAGACCAATGCACTGTCAGCCTGCAGAAATGAGTTTGCGGGAAGGGATGGGGTTCAATGCTGAGAGCAGGCAGTTTGTATTACAGTTCTTTTAGGAGAAATATCATAAGACACTCTTTGTTTTTGCAAGGTTCTGCCTCAAATACTTCGCAGAACTAGCTAACACCATCCATGTACAGTAGCACAAAGGAAAAAGTTGCCTGACAATGCCTGACAAGCAAATTCATTATTCACATTCATCACCTTTGAAAAGTAGCTTCAGATTTGTATATACACTCACTGAGAACTTTATTATGAGCATTTGTACTTTATTACACAAACTTATTCACGCAATTATCTAATCAGCCAATTGAGTGGCAGCAGTGCAATGCATACAATCACGTAGATATGGGTCAGGAGCTTCAGGTAATGTTCACCATCAGAATGGAGAAAAAATGTGATCTAAGTGACTTTGACTGTGGAATGATTGTGGGTGGCAGATCTGCTGATCTCCTGGGATTTTCATACACACTAGTTTGTAGAGTTTGCAAAGAATGGAGCAAAAAAAACCCCCAAAAAAACCAGTGAGCAGCAGTTTTGCAGACAGAAATGCCTTGTTATTGAGAGACATCAGAGGAGAATGGCCAGACTGGTCAAAGTTGACAGGAAGGTGACAGTAATGCAAATAACCACACATTACAATAGTGGTATGCAGAAAAGCATCTCTGAACGCACAACACATCATAACTCTAAGTGGATAGGCTGCAGCAGTAGAAGTCTAAAAAATCTAAATCTAAGTCTGATAAATACCTAATAAAGTGCTCACTGAGTCTATATGTATACAAACAGAATACACAGGGAATATCACTGTATTTACTGCAGGGGTTTCTGCTTTTGAATTTTAAGTTTCAACCACAAAGTTTGGAGTAGAAACAGCCCACCTCAGGGAACTTTACACTCCCGACAATTAAATTCCCCCAATTAATGTATTTTCTTCTGGTAATTATTGCTTTCCTGTGCATTTCAGATAAATCAAATTTTGTAAGTTTCTGAAGTTTACTGAAGTTTGTTAAGTTGTGTACTGTGCAATGGGTAGGGAAATTTATCTTCCAAGTGCAAGCTGCCCACATTCTAGGTTACTGGGAAACCGTAGTCGCTAGAAGGCTGGCAGCCCGGCTTACTAACAAGAGTCACTTCCCCGGATGCCTTGCACTCGGAGACATGTTTCATATGGTTTGTCATATCGGAGCCAAGGATTCCTCCGAACATATGCCTTGAGTTATAATAGTCCAGATACTAGAGAGGGGACCGAGCAGCGGAAAATGCATATATGAGATATATGCATACGGACTGAAATGATGAGATCAGAGGTGACTGTGTGGACTTGTCCATTTCTTGCCGTACTCCATGCTAATTGCTTGAGTGGGTTAGTTGCAGGGGCAGCTATGCACAAATCCGAATCTTTAGAGTTGCTTCAACATCTATTTTTAAGTGGCTTTGCATAAATAATTTGGGGGAATATTTTTCTATTCCTTGGACAGCAAATGCAATGGCAATTTACATGAAAAAGCACATATTACAGCAACAATTTCTGTTCCACATGGAGCCGAGTTGAAATTGAAGTTATAGAAAAAGTATAAAATGTTTCAGCTCATTTTTTGTTCTTACATTGTGTAACTACATCGACAACAAAGGATGGGAATAGATAATAATGAAACCAATTGGCCTTTACAATCATAAGTACAGGAAGCTCTCTTCATTGGCCTTGAAGTCTAATTGAAGGCAAAGACATATTTATGTTTGCAGTGATGTGGATATAAAAAGCAACCTTAAGATGCAATCACAAAATGTTCTTTTTAGAGATAGGGCTAAAGTTTTTTCTTTCCTTTTCTTTTAAGAGGAACTGGAGGGAAATATTTGAGATTTCAAAATGGCATAACCGCTTGTCGAGTTGCCATTTTCGCAGCAGAGAGTGTGCAAACAAGGAATAATGCATTCAACACATCCTCTCTCTGATTCTCTCTCTATCACACGTACACACACACAGTTTTCACAGTGTTCACAGGAGAAATATTAAATGTTCAAACACACTTTTTCTCACAGCCAAGCTGAGATACTCACCTTTCAAATGTCAAAATTGAATTGGTATCATTTTTTGTGCCATTGTCACTGTAAACCTTTTTTTGTGCCTTTGGAACAATGGAAAATGGGTTATTTTATGCAGCAAAATCGTACTGCGTAAAACAGCTAATGAAACCTTAAATCTAACCCTGGATCTTCTTACATTCAGTCGTCATCAGTGGTAATGTGGACCCTTTTGAGAAATTACACTGCAGCAGTGGCCATCAAGGGTGGTAGTTCCAGACTGCCAGAGCTTTGAGCCATGGTTGTGATGTGTAATGGAATAGGAAATCACCATTCTAAACAGATTACGCTCGAAAATGAAAATGTGTGATTCTCAAACTACAGCCTTGCCAAAACGATTGTCAAACAGCTAGCATCCTGCTGGCCTTTTACATAATCTGTGGACAGTGCGTATGAATTTAGTGCATTTTAAAAAAATTCTAATGAACAGGAAACCAGTAGAAGCAAGAGCTCTAACTTTTCTTCTGACAAATCAACTGCCATCAAAAGACATAGGCCCGCCCACACACACACATGCACGCATACAGACACACTCAGAAACACACCCACATACGCACTCCAAGCCTGCAGCTCTAACAGGTGTCCGCTACTATGCGGCAGCTTCCAGTAGTTTCTATGACGTTACCTCTTCAATTAGGCAAGTTGAGTGTGCTCTGGGGAGACTCAAAACCGCACTCATTATCTCACAGGTTCCTGCCGCTGCCAAATCTGTCCCCGCCGTGTTCCGCTGGCGTGTAGCTTCTTCAGACGGCGAAGACACACTTCTCAGCCCCGGCCACTGGTCCTCTCCCGGCACACCCTCCACGGAAGTCATAATGATGTCCTCCTCTGAAGCCATCAGGCTTTCTCTTTTTTTCAGCTGTTCAGCTTATTCCCACTGCTTCTGGAAATCACCGCCTCTTCCCCCGCTCATTAAAAAAGACCCCAAATCTTGGCCAAGCTTCCTGCTACTCATTCTAGCCTGAGTGCTCTCTCTGTCTTTATGGAGGAAACAAGCCACATGATGAAGTACTGAAGAGTGAAGCCATCATTCTGCTCACCGTAGCCAAAAGCTATGGACATTCATCACATTCATTAATTACTATGCATCGCTTTCTGGTTTGTCTCAAATTGCAAATGAAAGCAAACTTTTTGTTGATCTCATGCATCGGGAAAGGACAACGCTGCTGTAGACCGGGGCATATTTCAGCATATTAAGTCCCATTGTATTGTGTTGAATGTCTGTCTTCCAAATGGAAAATTAAATAATCAAGACAACGTAGCACTTCAGTGCAAAGTGGGTGACCGGGACACATATTTCTACATCGAGGCCATCGCCATTCAAATCAGCAGCCTGTCTTTCACTAACAAATTAAGGTATTGCAGTTTTTTATTCACATGCTATTTGAGATTTGCTATTTGAGTATTCAGGATTATACCAATGCCTTGAATACCCCCAAGGACCTACAGAGTGCTTCTACTACATGATCTGGTAAGCTTTTCATCGTATTAACTATTATCCAGGAAAAAAAGTGATACCAGAGAAAAATGTGCCTTATTTACACCTATGCCCCATTATTCAACTGACAGAGCTCAGCTGTCCATTGTAATCCACTGCGTTAATCCTTTTTAAAAATATAATAGCCTCAATTAAATCCCCCCTAAGTGATATTGCTCATAGTTCATAGTTCATGATCAAATTTGTATTCATATGAGTGCATAGCTCGTGTTTATATTAATATCATTTTGAAATTGAAACATAGATTTTTTGCTGTTATTCGTGTAACATGGGACCGTACGGGCAGGGACATGGATGTAACAGCGTTGTGCAGAGGAGTCCATGGTTTAATAAGTCACTAGTCCCATCTCTGACATCCAATCAGGGCACGCCGTCGAAGGCGCCGTCACGCACAGAAGGGCGTTTTGTAGCTTTGCGCAGTAAACATCAGCGGTACAAGGCAAATCGTGCTTTTCCACATCAGTGTCATTGGCCTGACAGGGAGCAGAGAGAAGAGTTAATTAAAGAAATGGGAACATCCAGATTGACGTTAACAGGTCTGAAGTTCTTCCTCTGGAACGTGGCCTTTGGCTAGCCGTATTCAAGGCCTGTCGCGTTCACGGGTTCGGGCTGTCTCGGAAGGCAGCCAGTCATGCGTGTCTGATCACACCAGAAAGCGGTGGCTTAGAAGCTCCACGTCCTCAAAGCTCGCAGATAACAGACCAAAGCGCCCCATTTCGGAGAGGCGCGGCTTTCTAGAGAAGTGCCATTTTTAATTTTGTTATTTTGCATGTATTAATAGAGCGATAAGTCCATTTTTAATACAGACAGTATGGATAAGACAGAATATTTAAAGATTTGATTCCTGGTGGAGTGGACCAATGAACTCATTTGAATTCAAACACATGCTTAAATAAAATTAAAATAAATGAAGCCTGTTTATTTTAGGTCTGAGGAGTGACAGTACCATTGGCATTTCTAGCCTGTCATTGGCTAAACAAATTGTCCTATTGCTTTCCTACCTTTGACTTAATTGAGCATGTCTCAGTTTTGGTTTGGTCTGCTTCGACTTGATCCACTGGTTTTAATATCACATGATGTGAATTGAAGCGACTCCATCACCACATTTGTGCTATATTTATTCGTTTTTTTATTGCTTTATAATCATCATTTCCTCACTGAACAGAGGCACCACCTCCACGTCTGCTGCAGAGGAGGCTACAGACGGAACTCATTCCCGTTGGACCAGTCCGGAATATTCACTCCTATCATTGACACTGAAATGAATTCCTCTTGGAGAATCCCGCTTCCATTTCCCTGCAAGTCGTTGGAGCAACAGACAGACACCATGTATAAAGTATACACAGGAGGACATAATGCTCCCAACGTATTTGGTTATGGCTTTTTTGACTGCTGTGTATTCAATTAGGTGTGAGGCATTAAACACACAGCTCTAAATTATTTCTATTAAAACAAGAAATACAAACACATATTGCTTTGTTTTTCATAGTGGAGTTTTTCCGCTGTGAGAATCCAAATGCGTTCCCTTAACAGCTGTTGACTAATTGACTTTTTATTGTCTGAATTGCGCATCCTTAATAAATAGATACAATACTGACAGTGCTATGTACAAATGTTATGGATGTGAGTTTAATGTTTTGGAACTTGGCATCAAGAAGACTTTGTAAGCTATATTTCATTGAACATGCAACAAGTATTGTAAAGTGCAGAGTGTTTAATTTTCACCACAGAATAATGCATTCATTCATTCATTATCCTAACCTCAGTGTCGCAGGGGGGCTGGAGCCTATCCCAGCATACATTGGGCGAAAGGCAGGAATGCACCCTGGACAGGTCGCCAGTCCATCGCAGGGCACACACAACATTCACTCACTCACTCATACCCACGGGCAATTTAGGCTCTCCAATCAGCCTAACCTGCACGTCTTTGGGCTGAGGGAGGAAACCGGAGTACCCAGAGGATACCCACGCAAACACGGGGAGAACATGCAAACTCGAACCCAGGACCTCCTTGCTGTGAGGCGGCAGTGCTACCCACTGCACCATCCGTGCCGCCCCACAGAATAATAAATTCACTAATTAATAAAAAAGAAATACACAAAGAGGTAAGCAATACAACGCATGCACATCTCCCAACTTTCATCTGAAAATAAGCCACACACAGTTTTCCTTTTCTATTTTTGGTGGTGTTTGAAATTTTCATTGTTATGGTAGAGAACAAATTTATTCCGTTACCTTCATATTTTACCATCTCTGAGTTGTCGCAGTTTCACATCAGCTACACTCAAAACACTGTCGTGATCCACGTTTTTGCTCCAAACAAACATGAAACCTGTTTTGTAAAAAACACATTTCCCTGAATTAAAAATTTGTTTTGTTTTGAAGTTAGATTGCACATTGGTCATCATGCTTTCCCACATGTGCTGCTGAACTCATGGTTTTAAACGTGCATTTATTGTTATAGTTTTCATAAAATACATTTTTGTTTGATGAAAAGACAATTTTGTAGATGCTGCTGATGCAATGTACAGCAATCCTTTACAGCAAATTTCTAGTTGGAAAGCCCATGCGTGCACTGTAACATGAAAAGAGTATGTTTTGTTTGAAATAAAAATCTCATTTGGCCCTGCACACACACATACACACACACACACACACACGCGCGCACCAGAGAGAGTCTGAGGGGGGTGAGATGTTGCTATTCAATGCCAGGGGAAAATGATATGGCAAAGAGAGAAAAATAACAATAAGTAAATACATTCTGAAGTATATGTATTATGAACCAATTTATGCAGTGTGAATTTGCTCTTATTATTTTGCGTGTGTCTTCTTGACACTGAAGAGCCTGAAATCCATTTAGAATGATGGTGGTGGAGTACTGACTTTGCCAGCTGAAGTGACTGACTTGACCATGTGACATGAATGCATTCCTATAGAATACATTATGCAACACAGAAATCCCAGGGGGCAGGAACAAGAATCATCCCATTGTTGATTCAGCAATGCAAGAATACTTGTTCTACTTCTTTTGTATTTCCTGATGGCATTTCATCAGCAGGCTGTAGGTGTACTTCCCCCTGATTATTCTATAATTATGCTGGTGTTCTCACTGGGAATCAAAATTAAAAATCAAATCCATCAACCCGTTTGAAAGGCCTGGCTCTTTTTCAAAGGGACAGTTGACAGAATTTCCTGGAATATTTACACTGGGCTAGAAACCACACAGTATACTATACATAATGCAGAATGTGAAGGAATTTAAAGTTGGTAAACAAAGTGCAGCCCTCCATCCAATAAATATACATTTTAGATCACAGCACTTTAAGCTTTGAATGGGACCAAATTATGCAAATGAAGTGAATGGTGAATAGTCAATGTGAGCTTACTTACATTTGAGCTGTGTGGACTGGTTGCATATAACAAATCCCTTGGGTATGTGCTTGGGGGTATGCATGTCGATGTACATGTTTGTGCGAGTATGTGTGTGTGTGTGTGTGTGTGTGTTTGTGCACATTGTTTGTATGCTTATATACTGTGTGTGGGGTGATATAGCTCCTGTGCTTTGACCTTGGGATGGGACAAAAATGCAACTTTTTAGAGATAGTTTTTTCACAGAATATTGAATACATGTGCAGCGTCTTTGCGTTTTTGGGAATGCTGTCGATGAGCATATGCTGTTACAAATGCTATGCACAATAATATATTCATATTTCCCTCTCTCTCACTCTCTCTCTCTCTGTCTGTCCCTCTCGCTCTCTCTCTCTCTCTCAACTCTTTGTCTTCCATCTGAACTTCTCATAGTTCCTTGTACATCACGTCCAGAATGACATCAGCCACACCAGACCCTCACCGCCCCCCCCCCCCCATCCACCCCCTTATTTTGATTCCCCTGCTGCCGCGGTAGAGCCAGCACCGGAAGACAGTTTTTTGGGCCTGTCTCCCGTTTCCTGGCCCGGCACGCCAGCCCGTACAGACTCCCCGCCTGGCGGATGGCGTCTTGGCCAGCAGCCACCGAGCTCTGGTCCTCCGGTGCCTATCCCAGCATCTGCCGTTTTGGCTGACTCCTTCATTAAACCGCTGGCCTTTCTGGAGCCCCGTGTCTGCATGTTGGCGGTGTTGGCGGGGGTCCGACGCCTCACCCTTGGGGGCCGCTGCCTCCCCGTGTTGGCCTTTCAGACGCGGGGGTCCAGGATCGCCGCTCCGAGTTTAATTGTGTATTCCCAGCCGAGGTCCGCCATGGAATATGTTCATTAATAAAATAAGACATCGCGTACAGCATACGGCCGGGGCTCCAAATCGCCGTGGCAACCACTTCTTGGACCCTTTGAGCGCCATCGGGCACAGAGTACTCATCTCAGTGAGCGAGCTGGCGCGAGGTCTCCCACATGCTGTATCCTGATACCAGAACACAATCAGTCTCCTCCTTAAATATCGTTTTCCAGAACAAGTTACACATTTACATCTTTGCATATGTATATGTTACCTTATACTACATCCAGCTAAATGTCTCAAACATTCTCAGTCATGATCCAGCTAAAGAGAGACAGTGATTGTAATGCCATTATGTTTGTAAAGCTGGACTTTTTCTTATAATAAAGCATCAAAAACCATGCCATAAGCTTGGCCAATTTTACACATTTTTACTTGTCGTATTGTATCTCTTACTGTTATAAGAGATTGTTATCTTTTCCCCTTTCTTAAAAAAGGAGACAGGATTGAATTACATTTTGGTTTTTCCATTGCATTTCTTCTACACTAATAAAAATTAATACGTAACATAGTAAACTTGCATAATCCAATGTCTCCTGTGGCTAAAGTAATAAATACATTGCATAGTACTTAACTGAACTATCATAACTGCCTTGAAATAATATTCATAAAATAATAATCTGCCTACTGACTAATACTGCTCTCAAATAGTACAGTTAAAATCTGGATGTTAAATTTTGTGGTCAGCAGAGATTGTGGAAGACATTTTGTTTATAATTTTACATTACCGGTGAAACCTATAAGCCTTCCCTCCACCTCGAGGCTGTCCAGACATCGCCCAGTCAAGCTCGCTGGAGCTGACAGGGCCCTCAGTCCACCATGTTAAGTTCTCGGCCTGACTGCATCCCGGGTTTTTATTCATAGGCCTCCTTCCAGGCCCACCGTGCAGGGCTGGAACATATAGTTCCTTCAACAGCCCTGTCTCTAGACCGACTGTTGCTACATGCCAGGCTTCTGAATGACCACTGGGACATGTAATTCTGCCAACAAACATGTTTCTGGATGAATGATAGGCCCAAGCGGTCCACAGACGGTCCCCCGGGGAGGGTTTTTTTTCGTGTGTCATGGTGGTAGATGGCAGAGGGGTATGTGGTACTTTCCATTCATTCTTTCTTGTCTCCTCGCCTTGATTATGATTAATGGTGCATTAAAATGAGCTGTTCAACACAGCCGGCATTATAACGGACGCCTTTGATATGGGGGAATTTAATCATCAGCGCTTTGCTTTCGGTTGTGTGGCCGGACTGTTGGAGCGCATTACGTGTTAACATATCGATCGGCCGCTGTAATATGAATACCAGTCAGTTGAAAGCGGGTGGTATATTTATCAGGTTGACTGCTCTGACTCCCACGTGTTATTTTTATTCCACTTGTATTTCTTGTTTGTTTGGCCTGAGATCAATGCCCAAAATGTAGCATTTCTCTTGCAGGGTGACGACATCTATACAGTATTTCTGTTTTCAGCGACACTCTGAAAATACATTCCTCTTTGATGCACTGAAATTGAAGAGGCACCACCCCAAAGCTGCCTGTAGGGTTAACTGCTCGCTGGGAAACAAGTGAGGGATGACGAGAGAGAGAGAAACAGAGGGAGGAAGAGAGAGAGAGAAAAATGAGATATGAGATTTCATATGAAAGTAATAACTCTTTGGACTTTATTGACTCGATTACCACTACTATTGTATAGTTTGCCTTTCCGCTTGCAAAAAAAAAGTGGTAAAGCAAATTGAAGTCGACAAAAGGTTTAAGACCAAAGCTATCCATCAGAGTTCCGTAATGCTTCAGTGGCGATTGGGGGTGGAGGGGTGTTGGGGGGGTGAAGGGCTGGGTGTTTCTGGTGGGGGGGGCGGGGGCGGTTGGGTGGGTGTAGGGCCGGGTGTTTGTGGTCGGGGGGGGGGGGGGGGGGTTGTAGAGGGTCGATTGCGTCAGTATGTCCTTTCCCTGCTTCGGTTGAATCAATCTTAAAATTTAAGCAACAGGGCTAGCTTTACGGCATACAATAAATCTCAATCCCGGTGTTGATGTGATAATCATTGCGAGGTAAGAAATCCTCTTCCAACCTGAGCCAGGATTAATCATTTACAGCTCGTAAATAATTAGTTTTAATCACTTGCATTATTTGCATGTACTTCTGTGGAATGACTATATTTATATTCAATGGCACCTTATGAATTTATGCATATTCTGGTTATTTCCTTCAGGTGGAATAAATACTGCTCAGAAATTGTAGACCAAAGCTCCCGCAGGAGGTAAAAAATAAACTAAACTCTACCCTGAACAGAAATCACAAACTTTGTGAGCCTCTGTGTCTGCAGGACAGAATTTGGAAAAAATATTATTTATCTGGTATTGTAGGGTACGATATACAGTCCCTTCTCCACTGGAGAATTTGTAATTGGGGAAGGTCTGCTGTGGTTTTCAAACTGCAGTTGCATGCACAACAAGAAATACAATTTGCCCATCTTACAGTATAGCTCATAATCTTTATCGTTCACTTCAAGCAGCCTTCACAAATCTGCTCATGTACTGTATATCACCGCACAAATGAAGATGTGCAATGTCTCCAATGAATGTGACACATGGAAAATTGTAGAAGTTGTTTCCCCAGGATTAGGATGAAACACATTTGTCAGTCATATTAGTTGCAGCAGACTTTGATTAGGTTTGATTAGTTGTACTTTCCATTATCCATTTTTTTCATCAGATATGAACCACTCCACATTTAGCAACTACATTAAAGACAGAGTTAGTCCTCCCGTTGGAATTAAAATGATTTAGAAATGATCTGTGTGCAGATGTTTTGTACAGAGATGTTGATTACTCCGCTTAAGATCCCTGCAAGGTCTCCCCATTGTGGAAATCAGGACTGTGGTAACTTAACTAACTATGACAAAATGTCATTAGCTATCACATCACAGCTTGCACTCTGTGTTTCAAATGAGTTTGTCTCCTATGTGGGAAAAAAATGTTGGCATGCAACCACTGTTTCATTTTCCATAGAGGGATAAAAAAAAAAATTCTGGAAGAATTATTAACAGGAAAAAGAGCCAAGTGATATGGTTAAAATTCCATTTTTTAAGTCAAAACCTTGTTTCTGACTTTTTGCGTTAGCAAATATGTTTAAGTTCCATGTTTATAGATTTATAAGAGAGAAATTCTGGGATGTTAAAGTCGAGATTTGGCACAGTGCTGAATACTCTTTAACAGGGTATCAGAATCCAGTCCTGGAGGGCTACAATGTCTGTTTGTTTTCACTGTAGTTTATCATCTGTTTCGTTGTTTCATTCACTGCTTATTAGGAATCCCAAAACTACTGATACTGACTGAAAACCACAAAACAACCTACAGACACTGCAGCCCTTCAGAACTTGGGGCAGTCTGTAGCCTACTGGCTAAAGTAAACGACTGGGACCCGGAAGGTTGGTGGCTCAAGCCCTGGTGTAGCCACGATGAGATCCACACAGCTGCTGGGCCCTTGAGCAAGGCCTTTCAACCCCGCATTGCCCCAGGGGCGATTGTCCTCTGCTACTAGTCAACTGTAAGTCGCTTTCGATAAAAGCTCCAGATAAATGACAAATTATGGAAATGATAATTTCAGTTCTTTACTTCTCGTTATAACCGTGATTACATCTGGACTATATTTGAAAGCTCCAAACACATCTCTTCTTATCTATACTGCTGGAAAGTGACAGGGTTTCAATTTGTCCCACCAATAATATTCTGTTTGAATATCATGACAAAGCCCAGGCCCTTAACCCTGCATTGCTCCACGTAATGTCATGTAAAAAATATCCCAGGTACTATGTTCCTGTGTACTTTTTATGTAGTGTTTCCATTTTTCACAGGTAAATTTTTGTTATTTAGATGACTTGACATCATGCAGTGATGTTGCCTGGGTAACAACAGTTCAATTCATCACCTTGCTATAGCAACACCCACTAGTATCAGATATTTGTTTCATCTCCATGGGGACAGCAAGTCAAGGGTTTTTTCCATGAATACCCACAAATCAACTTTCTGCAATATTCCTACTGAGAGAAATAATAATTTATTGAGATGTGTTAGCCGCTTTAATAGTCCAGAATGCAACAGTGTGGCTTTGGATTTGTTTGAGCTAGAGTGTATGGAGGAGGGGTTCTGGGTAATGTAGGAAAATAACACAATGGAGCAGTTCCAGAAGAAGCCTTACTGGATAGCAAGTGAAAAACTGTGTAAGTTTTGTATTAAAAGTAAAATGTATTACACATATCAGATAATAAACCATGCACTGAATTGCTCTTCATTGCTGCACGTTCACGAAC